>NC_051448.1:18981298-18991579 GCF_001649575.2 Kryptolebias marmoratus | reverse complement strand
TTGCAGTAGCAAGGCAGTCACTTCCCTGATTCTAACTTTTCAGTTAATACCACACATGTTTATGTTTAAACGCAAGACTTTGACTTCACAGAAGCATAACACAGAAAGTTTTATGTTAAAACTAGCGCTAATAACGTCCAGTATTGATGCTCGTCTTCTGCAGTAAAGTTAGACTCAGGCACTGATCTCCTTGTTAAACAGCCTTGTTATTAAAAGAAAAACACTTACCGATTAAATGTAACGCCGTCCGGACATTTTCCGTGAAGATTTGTGCAGAAAAATGCAGCATAAGAAGAAGGCTTTCCTGTATAGATAAGCGCAAAAGCGGAGCTGTATTACTATCGTAAGATGGCGGTGTTTTTAGCTCATCCAAAGTCACGTGATGTCATGTCTATCCATATAAGTCATTGTATTCAACTGTGTAGTTTGATTTTACGGCATTACATGGTTGCATAGTTAGAGCACAAGGTCGCCTGTGGCCTTGACCTTTGACCCTGTCACATTGAAATCAATGTCGATCACTCTTGAAGAGGTGTCCATCTATGGAGTTTAACTTTCCTGTTATACAGCAGCAGAGTTAGAGCACAGGCTGATCTGTGACCTTAACCTTGAACTTTGACCAGATCGCCACCAAAATGTAATCACTTGTTCCTTGTACCATGTTTGACGTTTCCTTAAAATTTCCTGAAAATCTGTTTATAACTTTTTGTGTAATCTTGTCCACGGATACAGACAGACAAAAAAACAGACACCACCAAAACCATGACCTACTTGGCGGAGGTAACAAATTTTAATAAGGGTGCTCTAATGCTTGCAAATTTGCACACTGTGATTATAAACAACATAACTACAGTATATAAGTTCCCAATCAAAGTGGCCTAAAAGCAGAGGGATCCCTGTTTCCTGTTTTTAAAAGGAGAGCTGTAGAAGGACATGGAGCTGAATTTAGCCAAAAGCGTTGACATGCTGAAACCCTCCACTAGCCACAAGACCTTCCTTCCAGCGTCTCCCCAATCCCGACCCAGCAGGCCATGCTGTTCCAGTAATTGAGTGAGTAATGGACTTATTCCACTGAGTGGTTCTCCGGGTGTACTCAATACTGGGATGTAAATCCTGTGGCAAATGGCAGATTAGAAGAGGAGGGAAGAGAGAGAGAGAGAAAAAAAACCCTAGGGGAAATAAATAAAAGCAAAAAAGCAAAATACATGAACAAAAGAAAATCCAATAATTCCCACGCTATAAATTCAGCTGGGGTCTGAGCTTTGAGTGTTTTAATCAGCATTCTGCTCAAATCTAAGAAGTCCACTTCTTTTCTCGGGAGGCAGTTTTAAAACCCTGCAGCAACGCAGGACAGATGGGTTTGTTTTAAGACTTTCTTTGCCTTCGTCTTTCTTGGAATCTTCCATGCGTACCTCCTAATCGCACCTCCGTCCAGACTCTGTGTCCTCCACACAACCCGGCTGGAGTACTGGACTCCAGCCACTTGTTCCACCAATGGGATACACTGATCACAATAATCCCTTTTTCCAAACACACCAGATCCTTTAACAATTAACTTGTAAACTGAAGCCAGTATCCATACACCCATCGGTGGCCCCAGCTCGAACCCATCTCTGTCAGGTCTTCTACACTTCTTCTTTTATGTTTTTGTTTCCTGTCTGTACCAATAAGGTGGCTGGTACCGGAATTACAGCAAATCTAATGAATGGTCTCAACTTTGTCCCATCTCTTTATCTGCCCACATTCTCTTTCATCTGTGCATGACCCAAAGGGTTTATTATTCCAAGTTTTTTTTTTTAATTCTCATTTTGACTGCCCACTTGGCTTAAACAGCGCGTCCGCAACATGTGTTCAGCTGGAAGAACCGACTGATTAAACCTCAACCTTCACCTCAAAAGCACACTGCGCTGTCCAGACCCCTCACAATTAGTAGCCTATGGTCAGAAAGCTTAAAGTGAAAATAAGCAGTCCTGAATCAAAGCAAACACACACGGGCAGAGAGCGCAGAATCCCGCCACAAGTCGCCAAGCGCAATATTTTGGAGCTGCCTTGACGTGCTGATGCTACATAGGAGATGGTAGCTGTGATCTCATCTGCTAAATATTGTTTTTACCCTGGAAGACTTGCAGGGTTTTCGCCCCCTTGTTCTGTGCACACAACTGGGGTGTATTCTTTGTACCAAGGCTATAAATTAATGTTTTCGTGGGAGCCTGTTGCTAGGGGATGTAAAGGGTAGGATGGAGCGTTAAAGGGGGGGAAAGTTCGGGAGGGGCAGTGGGGGTTAGTGGCTGGGGGCCAATTAAAATACAGATGTCTGCCTGTCGGTGTAATTCCATTCAGCCATGATTTACATTTAGAAGAGTCACCAAGGCCTGCCACTCTGCGCTCACACAGGAAATCGGAGCTGACTCCAACCTAATGAGAAAAGTGAACCTCCCGAACTTTTTACGAGACTCTCGTCGAAAAGGAACCTTGCAACTTTGCCCATAATATGAAAGCCCTTTCAGCTAATCACCCATTGACAGGGGAGAATAGTGCATTAGGAGCTCAGAAACCAATTTCAATTTGCCGGCGTGAAAAAAGCGCGGCGGGAAAGTTGTCCTTTGTTAATACTTAAACTTGGCAGCCTCTCCTAACAATAATCCCTGCCAAATAGTTTACCTAACTTCAAGCAATATGTTCAAGAATGTACTTATCTGTGGATAAAACATCTTATTAGGTTGACTGACCAAAATAAAAGTTGCTGTTTTAATTAAGCAGGATTGCTATCTACGGAATTAGAAAATGCAATGTAAACTTGAAGACTTTTGCCTGTTTCTGCAAAGTCTTAAGAATAATAAAAAAAAAGAAAAAAAAACTGTATTATGTTAAGGCAAGATCTATGCTATGGCAAGACCTAAAAAACATTTGGCTTGTCAACACAGCTCCAAATATTTTTTAAAGCTGAGATTTTCTGCTGTGTTTGTGCCTCATGACTCCTACTGTACTGCAATAAAATTAATCTACCAATAACTTTTTATCTTTTGGTGTAGGTAGTCTGTGTTTTTGGTATTCTTACACTTGTGTGATTGTTCAAAACAAAACAATTAGTAAAGAAATATGTTATCTTAAACTGTGCTGTTGAGGCGGATTTTAAGCCAAGTTAAGCTAAATGACTTCTTGGTATTTAAAATATTTATTTTGTGACTTCAGGTAATAATAATCATTTTCTCTAAATGTCTTTTAGCATGAAATAAATTAAGACTATTTTTGAAAACATAACCTTTTTAAAAAAAAAAAAAAAATATATATATATATATATATATATATATACACTGCACTGAAAATAGAGACATTTAAGATGCTAAAGTGGCCTTAGCACAAAACGTTACAGCACTGTGTCCAAAAACAACTCTTGTAATTAATTGTACAACACAAAACAGCCTTCGTCTTTAAAGTGGAGCGACAGTTTGACTTTCATAGGCACTTAGTTACAGGATCCATTAGCCAGAACAAGGCCACATAAAGCTCAGTGAGTGCTGTGCTCGTCAATGACAGTAATCCCGTATATGAAAAGGAGCAGGAAGCGCTCTGTCCATAGTCGTAACTCATGACACGTTGGTGCCTCACTGTAATATCCATGCCCAACAAATGTCTTGACAGACGACTTCAGCCACAACAATCTTATGGTTTACACTCCACCACGAGCAAATCAGTTCGCTGCCTTTAGATTCCCATTATATAAAGAAAGGTCAGTAGTGCTGTGATTTATAATGCGTTCTCCTGTAAACCAAACATGGTTATCCATCAAAGAGCGAGAACAAAAAAGGAGGAGTATGACTCCACGTTCTGTTTTCATCCAACAAACATTTAGAAAAAAAAAAACGTCACTGCAGGAAAGGCTTGAGGTCATCCAGTAAGACAAAGGAAGTTCGGCCAGTTGGAAGGAGGCTGATAACTTTGTTTCAGATAGGTGTTTATTACTTTAATAGCTCCTTCTTATCTGCTTTATATATCCCAGCTCAATCTGTAACCCCAGTCAATGTGTTGTCCAGTCATCAATCTGGGGCCCGTCCAGCTGTAATAAACAGGATGGTCTCCACGGACAATGAAGACAGGAAGCAGGCTCCTGTCCCACTTGTCCCTGAAGATGTGCTCTCTCCGTCTCTAGGTCACAGTGGCCCTTTTTTTATTCACAATGGTCAAGATGTGCAGAAAAATAGGAAGTGCCGAATGGATTTGGAATTCTGAGCTTCGACTTTTAAACAATACTTGTGACCTGACCTCTGATATGAATCATTCAGGGCTTTCACTTGAGGCAGGGAACAAACACAAGAGCTCTTAAATGGTATATTTTCTTCTGCATTGTCAAGGTAAGAAGGATAACAAACGAAGGGAAATATAAAACACAGCTAAACTCCTTTCTGAACCTTGTGGGTGCAGATGAAAGGAAATTGGACATACGGTTTTCCCTATGTTGCACATTCCTACATGTAGGCGGCTTGTGGGATTAACACAAATGGGTAACCTGTCCTGTTGATCAAGGAGGAGAACGGCTTCACTGTAAATAATAGGACTCTTTGGATTGAAGAACCAAGGCCCACTTTGGCATAATACCCCCACATCTGAGCTATTTAGCGTGGCTTTCTTCCCCCCTCTTCCTGCTCTCAGGCACTGCAAATGGCTGCAAACCAGACAGACAGTGATGGCGGTGGGAATGGACGGCAGGGAGGCACTTCAGAGGCAGGCCTCTTCTCTAATAAAAGGGGTGATCAAACATGTTCTCTGTCTGTGAAAGAAAATATTATTCTAGGGAGCAGCGGGACGGGCTGATGCAGGAGGGTGAAAGCGCGTTCTGTGCCAACTGGGTCGTCCAGCGTGATCGCTCTGGTTTGGTTTTGGGGCTCGTTGCTGGAAATTAAAAACAAATGTGCAGCTTTTGCTCCACCAGCATTGGATCTTTTTTTTTTTCTTTTTTTCTCGTCACTTCTGCTCTAGCTGCTGTTGAAGATAGAAACCTTCCTCATCCAACCAAAAAAAAACATAAACAAGTACAAAAAAAAGACCCTCATCTCTGTTAAAGCCTGCCAGGCAGTGCAACCAAACAGAAGAACCATGGAAACAAACTCTTTGTCCTTCCTCACAGGACTCTCATGTAGGAGCTGAGAGTGAATGACATAATTATAATAAAACTTTACACAAGGTGTTCGGGAGATGCCAAAAAAACAGTCCGAGCAGGCGGAAAAAAATTCATTAAAGTTGATTATCACCTGGGAGCTGGAGCTCTAGCATTTGGCAAACGAAGCCTTTTAAGCAGGGCTCTGTGGAAAAGACGTGCAATTATGATCTGTTATAGATAGATCTTTAAATGACCTCAGTTAGGAGAAATAGAGTTTAAATCTGATAGGATTGACGGGCTAATGGCAAGTCCAAACACAGCCAAGAACAAAGTGTATTAGTGCCTCCCTTAAACAAGTTCAATTTCAAAAGTTTTGCAGTGGTTCAACCTTGTAATGCAAAATAGATGATAATGTAAGGGCTTAAGTAACAGCGTTTACTTGAACCACTACGAAATTTTGAAGGTTGGAGACAGTAGACGGTAAAGTCAACCTTGAAAAACAAGCCATCGGCCATTAAAAAATAAATAAATAACTTTCTGCCATTTTGTGTCGTTGAAAACTGACGCCACAAGATCCCATTTAACGAGCTTTGCCATATTGTATTTTTGGAACCAGAGTCTGTGCACTAAGTATGTGGAGCTGCACCCATCTGCACACATTCATGACATCACATGACCTTTCTTTTAAAATTAAATATTGATTTTACAGCTAAACTAGTTAGAAAAAGGATTAGAACATACAGCAGCAAGGTGAGAACTGTGTGAATCAACAAGCGTCAACACGTGAAAAAAAAAAAGGTGTGCTTTTAAAATTTTACCAAAGACATTGTTCTGTTTGTGTATGTAACAGGAGCAGGACTTGAAACTTGTACTGGTCCCATTCCGACTTCAGCTTTTACTGTCTCATCAGATGTCTAGGGTTTTTTTTTCTTACAATTGATAGAGCCTACTTAAACAAGTTAGTTTTAGCTTGTCAATATAGTCCAAGTGGTCCCACTTCCAAATCAGATTTTCCATCCATCCACCCATTAATTTTCTTTATCTTTTTTTCCGTGCAGGATTGTGGAGGGAGCTGGAGGCTATCTCCAGCCATAACTGTCAGGGACACTCTGGACAGGTCAATAGTCCATCATAAAGACAAAGGAGACAGACAACCATTCCCACTCTCACTCACACCTAGAGACAATATAGAGTATCCGGTTAACCTAAAATGCATGTTTTTAGTGTGTGGGAGGAAACTGGAGTACCCGAAGAAACCAAAATTGTTAATGCAAACCTAATTTAAATCTTTACATCACCTTCAGTTTCACATCACGTGGTTATTCTGGCAGAAATATTAGGAAATTCTCCCCGAAAAGTGTTTACCTAGCTGTTGCTACCACTGTTTGTGCTTGTTTGTGCACAAAATTTTATGTAAACGACCATGTATTGCAAAACTGACAGTGATGTAAAGGTCCATGAAATAGGTTTCACATGAAATTAAATTTCATGAAGTTTTGGGATTGGAGTTGTTTCAAGATGGCGGAAAAGTACTTTGGTCTTAGCCTAGCCATTAGCTTGTCAATGCGATAATAAATAAACTTTGTTTTCTAAACTCAGACCACTCAAAGAGCTATCTACATCAAGAATCATATTAATTGTTTGTAACTTTAACACAGTACCTCATTTCAGAATTTCCCTTTACGCATTTATTTCAGCGTGCTTCACTATTTATACATATTGTGTCAGTATTACATGCGCACCCACCCAGCTAACTCAGCAGGTTTAATGATGCATTCTCAGCAGGAAGGACACGTGTGCTCGGCGACCTGACTGGCGTCCAGCGCTCAGCGGGATGACATCATCCCCAGGGCATTAACGTTCAGATGACCCCCACCTTCTTCCTGCTGGGCACAGCGACTATTTCCGCTCGCGTTGTGTTGACTACTGTACTCGCTTTATCGGCAGCATTAACCGGCGGGGCCAAGGCTCAGGGAAGGCCTTAAATCGTGGGGCCGCAATCTGAATCCAATTAGCAGCAAACCCACGCACGGTTCAAGCACCAGAGGGGGACAGAGAGGGAGGAGGATGGAGGGAGAGAGAGAGAGAGAGAGAGAGAGAGAGAGAGAGAGAGTGTGTTTCCTGCATTTTATTGAATGTTTGCCTGCTTCTTTTGTGACTTTCAACAATAGTGTTGTTTTCAGAGAAGGTGAAAGCGGCGAAGCCCACCTTTATCTGCTGAATTCACATTCCCCGGCAGCGACACAAAAGGAAAGGAGCCGAGCCATCCCACCACTTTATTTAATCTCATTTGTCTCTCGTGGGTCAAAAGAGTAGCGGGGGACTCCCTTCTCACTTGAAAAACAAAGGCGTGTTTGTGTTCGCGTTCTCTTCCTTTATCCTCTGTTGATACAAGGACGCAGCCATCACACGGGGAAGACGTTGAATAGATGAAGCAGTGACAGCCGTGGCTCGGCGGTGCCGGGGCAGGGTATGGTAATGCGAACCAAATGAGACTCCGTACGCATGGTGAGTGGCCCTCGAGACAGATCCCTTCCCATGAAAAGGGTGTTGAAACATTCGGTAATTGCTTTCAGTGTCGTTTGGCAGCAGCGCACCCCCTGACTCCAGGAGCTTTATATAGACGGGGTAATTCTCCATTATTCTGCCAACAATACGTTTCAAATATGAGGGGAGGACGGGGGGCAAAGAGGTGCACTTGAAACCTTAAGAAGTGATAAAAACGAAATGGGAAAACTGTGGGAAAGAAATCCAGTGACGGTGCGGGCTTCCTTTTTATTCCTTGTAAATAACGGTCGGCTGCATTAAAAGCCGTTAGCGTGACGTTTAAGCTCCAAGGTAGCAAACGACGGCGATAAACACACAAACATGGCCGCTTTTTGTCTCCGGGTTCTGAATTATTAAAGAATGGCAGCAGATGGCGAGTTGAGGAAATAAACGAGCAGCAGGGAGAATTTCCGTGCCGACTGCCTCCAGACGAGAGCGACGGCCCACTTTTCGCTGCAATCTGATTTGTGGCGAGATTTCTGACCCAAAATGGCTGCTATGAATCACCAAGGCAGGCCGACAGGATGCTGACAGATGAAGTGGCCCCACTCCTGCTTCACCCCGGTGCGTTCGCTCTCTGATGGTTCACCTTGTAAAAACCCACCTTTGTGGTTCTAATCATAATGCAATCAGAATAACCTCAGTGGTCAGAGATACAGCTCGTCTCGCTGCACGTCATAAATTTACTGATTTGGTTTTGGGCGTCACTGTGTAAAAGTTTAAAACACGAGAGGGTGGACTTCCACAAACTCAAAACAACCTAATGGTTCTTAAAGGAATACATGTCACACACCTCTATGCATGCTTAAGATTTAAACAAAGATTATGTGTAATTAGTAAGTGCTCAAAGTCTGTGTTATGAATGCATCTCAGCCACCAGCACACCAAATTTTAGCTCAGTATCTTTTAAATTGACTGAGTTATAGCTATTTTTGTGATTGCTAAGGTCAATTAGCTGTGGCAGCCATCTTGACTCAGATTGACTCCAGTTGCTAATCAGTTGTAAATATAAATCCAGTGAGTACTTTCTGAAAGTTTCATTAAATCGTGTCCAGTGGTTTATGAGATATTTTGCTAACGGACAGACAGAGTCGACTCCAACAGTTAATGCTAAAGTTTTAAACAAAGATCCTACCTGATCAGTTTGCACTCAGAGTATGTGTTGTGAACAACTCTCAGCTACTAATACACCAAATGTTACCATAATAAACGTGAAACTGACTCAGCTTTTCTCATTTTTGTGTTTGCTATGGTCAGTTAGCTGTGACGGCCATCTTGAATTGAACTGACTCCAAACGTTAATCAGTTGTAGACGTATAAGCAATGATCACTTCCTGAGAGTTTCATCAGAATCTGTCCAGTGGTTCATGAGATATTTCGCTAACAGTCAAACAAATAAACACACACAGACAAAGGCACATATATGAACACCCACCTTTCATGGCTGCAGGTGAAAACAATTAATTCTCCCTGTTCTCCTCATTAACTCCCGTGTTCTGAAAACAACTCCAGTGTCCAGTTATACAGACCTGGCAGGGAAGTATGCAGTTTTTTTTTGTTTTGTCACAAAGAATGGCATTGCTAAAGGAAAAGAATGCACAGCAGCTTTCTTTCAGGCTGGAGTCACAGTTGAGTTCCTCCTGAAATGCACACTGGAGGAGCATGGATACAGACAGTGGAAATGGAGCGTTCAGAACTTAAAAAAAAAAAAAAGAAAGAAAAAGCCCAGTTCCACATACAGGTAGTGTTTGGGACAGACAAGCTGGCAGGTTATTTTGTCCCCACTAGGACTGGAACATTATAGGACTTTTATAGTGCAATAACCCTGTCAGAAAATGTTACAATCCCCTGTAATGTACAATTATTATTATTAGTGTTTTTACATATACTGGAGCTTAAGCTATGAAAAATGAGCCATAGAAGGAAAAACACAATAACTATTGAATAAAGGTGTTCTTTTTTCTTAGTAGCTTGGCAGACGTTTAAAAACCTTAGTATTTGCTAATTTTTTACAGATTATTATGTAGATGTGTAGAAATTCAAAATATGTTGAGATTAAAATATTCCATACAATATTCTGGAAGGAACAATTATTTAGCACTTTGTACCTGGAGATTTTTGGTCCCTAACCCATTTCTAAAGTTTATTTTTAAAACTTTCTTGAACAGCATGCCACAAAATGTACAAAGATTTGTAGCAACAGTCCTGTTAAAACCACAAACAGGAATCCTATGATAAGATAAAGAGAAGAATCGGTAGTATGTACCCATTAGGACCAATGGCCATTTGACCCAAAATCAATGTTGTTCAGGACAACACATTCATTTAGATGTTCAATCTGGACCAGAGGACAGGTATCTGAATGAGAACCGCATCGCTCGTGTGGTTTGAGAGAGTAACAGAACACTACAACCACTTAAAACTGATTTTTAAATGTCCTGAGCAACAAATCAATATTTAGTTTAAGAAACATGATTGCAGTAATGACTTTGCCGACTTTTAATTGCATGGCCTTTTGCATTTTAATGGGTGACAATTCCAATTTCCCAAAGATATCCAGTGAAATGGTTCTGTCACTGGAATGACAACAGTGTATATATATATATATATATATATATATATATATATATATATAT
>NC_051448.1:18973036-18981218 GCF_001649575.2 Kryptolebias marmoratus | reverse complement strand
AGTTGCTTATGGCTAAATTAGGGTTAGAGTGCGGGTTTTTGATGTCTTTGATGTTTTTCTCTTTCTTACTGTTTATTCAATGTCACATGCTGTTTTTATTTTGTTTTTTAATTATGTAAAGCACCTTGAAATGCCTTGCTGCTGAAATGTGCTATACAAATAAAATTTGATTTGATTTGATTTGATTTGATTTGATATATATATTTGATTTAGAGTGTGGCATTCAAAGACCCAATGGTAGGGATAAGTTAGATGATTCAAGAGGAAAACCAGCTGAATTTCTAATAAGTTTCATTTTAATCACCTGTGTCTGTTGGTTGGCAAAAAATCTCATGAATCACAGGATAGATTTTAATAAAACTCCGAAATGTAGATGGATGTCCATCTGCACAATCATATTCAAGATGGTTGCCACAGCTCACCAATTTCAACAAATGCAAAAAAAAGAGGATACAACTGAAATTTGTTCTGCAATAGCTCAGGCTCATCCCCGTCACATATCCGAACAACTAACAGATCGCGCCAGATATTTGCTGAAAACTTTGTCATTAACTGCTGGAGTGAATCCTGTTCGTCTGTTTGTCTGTTACCAACATATTTCATGAACTAAGGGACAAATCTGAATAAAACTTTCAGAAAATAATAAACAAATACACCTCAGTCTACCTGATTCAGGATGGCCGCTGAACTGATTGACTTTAGCAAACTCCAAAATGGCTACATTTCAGCAAGTTTTATAGATATTAAGCTAAGATCTGGTGTGAAAACAGCTGAGAGTCATGCCCATTGCACACTCTGAGCAAAAACATTAAACTTTGTTTAATCTCCTATAAACTATTGTCACAAACTCGCCTCAAACTGCCTTAGGTCTGAAGTGGCCACTAATGCCTATTGATGCATAATCTACACATTAAAGATTATATTAAAAACACTTTGTTGCCCTTGGAACTGTGCAGCAAAGTGATCTTAAAGTATTTATTGTAGCATAATACTCTGATGAGGAAACAGCAAAAATAGTACAGAAATGTATTTTGTAATTCAATTTCAGAGCCCTATATCAACAACAGCAGCATGAATAAAATAATTTACAAACCTAAGACTAGAATATTTGTTACTACTATTAGTACTATTATGCCCTATTCTACCTCATACTAATTACTGTATGCGGTCTATTCAAACTAACATTCTCTACCTAATTTAACATCTGCTTGGCAGCAAAAACACAAATAATTCATTTTTTTATACATAATTTAAATAAACTCAGACAGTAAGGAGTTAAAACTTTGTCATGCAAGGTGATAAGCAATTGTCAAGGAACTCTAGTTTCATTTAACAAAATGTTTGAACATAGTAGCGCCCCTGAAGGCACATACGATTACACTACATGTTAACAAATGTCAGTAGATTGCTGCAGTTTATGAGCTTAATGCGGACTAAAGTCTAGGGTCTTAGATTTTCCCAAAAATCATCCTCCGTTTTGCATTGCTTCTTATTAAACATCCCCTCACAAGATGGTTTGGAGCAACAACAGCCGACCAGGAATGAGACAGAAAATAAAACTCCAGTCAAAGAAAAGAACAACGTGTTTATCAGAGGAGTGACCTTTTACAAGGCCGATGAGGAGAGCTATGAAGGAGAAGAGGAGCAAAAGAAAGGGAGAGGAAAGTCTAGTAAGTGCGTTAGTTTAAGAAGCATTTAGGTCACACCGTCACAACATTTAAAGTCCAGTTTCTTCTCATATTTCTTGTTTTTTTTAGCTTCTACAACCACAAACGCTGAAGAAGACTCGCAGATCTTTGTCAAGATGCCATTTGTCACAAAAGGTCCTGGACCTGCAAGAACTTTTTAACTGCCAAATATTAGAGTAGAAATTTGGTGAAACCGTGTGACGACTACATGAACATTGTCTGATTTTTCCACACTTGCCATGTCTTTTACAATAGCACCAAAATGTCTGTCTTATACTGTAGAAAAAGACGTGGAAATCTGGAGCGATGTTTGTCGAAAAGATTGGTTTAACACGAACAAAGAAAAATGAGTAAGAAGCTTATCAGGAAAAAAAAAAAAAAAAGAACAAAACATTTGGATGTAGGGTTAAATTTACAGTTGACCAAAACGATCAAGTGGATGTCACTGAGCAAACAGAGTAAATCTCTGAGGTTTAAAGGATTTGACAAGGATCCAGGTGAGAAGATGCCAAACTATCAGAACGCAGCAAACCAAACAGCTTTGAGGCAGGAGAGGGAAACCGCTGTTAAAACTCAAACTTCCTGACAGCTCATGGAAGAAATGACTCACCGCAGTGGGCTGTTGATCGGCTCTTTTTGCCTAATTATACGCTCTCGTTCTTTACTCTCTCGGTATCTGCCCGTGAAGTTAATAACAGTTACCCATATGCTAAAAACCTAAGGCAAATGTTGTTTCCCGGCATACCCCACTCGTAATTCTACAGCTCGGGTTCGTAAAGGCCCCAGACAACACTTTGCACAAATTGCATCATAGCGCCGCAGTCTTTCCTACGCGTTATTGCTTCCAGATGCTGTAAAGCTCTGCAGCCCCTGTTGTCACCCAAGGTGACGCTGAGAATCACATGACAACTCCATTGGCCCTGACAGGCAGTCCGATCGAGCTTACAGTATCATAAACATTCTCTTATCAGGGCTCGTCGCTGACAGCCTCATTCAGAGAGCTGCTCCCACTTCACTTTGCACCCCCCCACCCCCTCCCGTTTTTATAAACGCCTCGCATTTTCTTATTGCTTCCCGCGGTTTGACAAATGACAGCCCGGTATTTGTTTTTGCATTACCTTTTAATCCTAACGTCTGTGTGGACTGGAGAGTGTGTCTGTGTGTGTGTGTGTGGTTTGTGGAGTTAAAGCCTGTGCGTGTGGGAGCGTACCCCTGCAGAAAAGAAGTATACGACTGTGTGTGTAGGCATTCTGTTTCCTGTCAGGCTCTGCGGCTCTGTGGAAGCAGAGTCCATCAGTGCGGCAGGAGGGCGGGCTCAGCTGTGGGCTTACAGAATGTTGGTTCAGGCCTGCAGGGAGGGGAGTGCTCAGGCTTACTTAATCACCGCACAAATGCCTTTATTCATCTTCAGAACAGTGCAATTAATTTCAGCGCCGGTGTCAGAACCTTTGGGGAAATCTGACCTGTTATTGCCTCTCGGAGTCGTGCATGGTCTTTCTCTCACTCTTGGAAACCAGACAGACGTTCAAATCTAATTTCAAGGCTAATGCTCTATTCACATTCAGAGCTGAGTGAAATTGCAAGTTCATGTATTTACAATAAAGCTGTTTGTCAGCTGAAAAGCCATTGAAATCCTGAGAACACACAAAGTTTACCTTCATTCAGTCAATACAGTTTTAGCATCCTTTTTAGTATTTGTTGGTTTCTGTCACATTTCTCTATTCACTACTCATCTCAAAGCATTGGAAAAGCTCATGGTCAAAATACATAAAAGCATGCCATATCAGGAATAGTGACTTTTGGTGGCAGCATATCTTACAATGTAGACAAAATGTAAAAAAAGTGAAACATTTCCAAACTTCCATTGTGATTTTGATGAGACAAGTGAGAACACCCAGTCCTCCTTGGAACTCTACAGCTCAAAGCTACTTCACAGTGGAAACTAACTTAAAGAGGTCACAGAATGTTGGACTTTACATGTCTGAACTGGCATTTTGATGGTTTTTACAAGTTTTAATACAATCACAGTTTAAGTTTTATGACTCTAGCAGATTATATAATGAAATATTCAACCTAGAGTGTAATGATGTCACACAATCTAACTTTTGAGTCCAAAAGTTTTGCAAACGGATCTTTCCCACTCCCGTAAACCTTCCACACATCTTATAGTTTATATATTAAAACATAGACATTTTTGTGTTCTTAATGTATCATATGTCTGACTAAAAACACTGTGGACACATAAAACTTGAGAAGTGTGATGCTGCTACTTACGGTTCAAGACATTTCCAGTACGGCGTACAGTTTTTGCGCAGTGACTGTTTGTTTAATGCTTATTTTCTACTCTGCATTTCTGTCTGCCTGTCTCATTTGGACAGAGAGCAAGATACACAGGTGTGGGGATCCTTATGAGCCACTGGCTGCATCTTTAACATTTTTTCTGATATTTTATATGTCTATTTTCTTTTTTAATAATTTGCTTTAAAAAAAAAAAAGAACTCCAATCTTATCCTTTTTGTTCCACATGGATGGTTCCACTTTCATTTTAAGCTCAGGTCCTCTATCAGAGGCCTGGGAGCTTGAGGGTTCTCTTCAGTATCTTAGCTGTTCCTAGGACTGCGCTCTTCTGGACATCTCTGAGGTTTCTGGGATCTGTTGGAGCCACTCTTCCAGTTTGTGGGTTGAGTGCTTCGATGACCACTGGCACTACTGAGACCTCGACTCTCCACAACTTCTCTATTTCCTCTTTCAGCCCTTGGTATTTCTCCAGCTTCTCCTTCTTCCTGATGTTGCAGTTGCTTGGGACTGCAACATCTATCACCACTGCCTTCTTCTGTATCTTGTCGACCACCACAATGTCCATTTGTCAGAATGGATCTGGAAGTCCCACAGTATCTTAGCCCTGCCGTTTTCCACCATCTTTGGTGGACTCTCCCACTTTGACTGTGGGACCGCCAGTCCATACTCAGTACAGATGTTCCTGTACACTATTCCAGCCACTTGGTTATGTCGTTCCATGTATGCTTTGCCGGTGTTGGTCTGTCTTAGGGGCATCTTTACACAGCCTGTATCTTGGGTCCTGCCTGGTATGATAGACCCCGGGCTCTATTGCTCTTGTGCTGCCATGATTAGTGTCTCTGTGCTGGCCATCAGTCCAGCCTTTTCCAGCCACTGGTAGAATTTGTTGATATCAGCCACTTCCTCAATCTGCTGGTGGTACATGCCGTGCAGGGGCTTATCTTTCCGCAATGTTTCCTCCTTCTCCTTTTCCACATAGGGTTTCTGCTGCCTGAGACACTCACACACAGACACACAGATAATATATATGCACACACATATATCACATCTATCACTTCTTTCTTTCTGCAGTTGTAGTTGTGATTCAAGTATCCAACTAATTGGTTTGCAGTTTGTTCATTAGTCTTCCGATTTCATCAGAATTGTGTTTTATTTGTTTACACTCAGCGCAACAGGTTTTTTGCATTTTTTGGTTTTAATTAGGATTACAAGAACAATTAGTTCTGAACTATTATCTGCAACAAATGTAACGTTCTTTTCAATCAGAAAACTCCTGTAATTTCCTTTTCAAATGCCTCTTTCATGATTGTTACAGGCTTTACAAAAATTAGAATTAGAACGAAGCAGAATTTTAATTTTTTTAATTTTTTTTAATTGGCATCATTCGGAGATGCAAGATTGAGTTCCTGCATATTAAATTACGACACAAACACTGCCATGTTTGATGAAACTCATCTAATCATCCTCTGAGATTTTGCTTCTCTGATTATTTTTCTTTCATGCTTGTATTTATGAGCCCCCTGAATTCACACCCAAATTGTTGTCCAAACTCCTTTTTGCAACTGCAACTTTATCATTTTTTAAGCTCCGCTGTGTCTGAAGAAACGGGCCAGGAAACAAACAAAAACCTTAAGAAAAGAATTAGAAAGCAATTTAAAGACTAGTCCGTTTAATCAAGACTGGCATTATAACATGGCCCCACTGTTTGGGAAAATGTAAAAGCTAATTCAGAGTGCAACATTTTCTTTACAAATACTGGATGTGGCAGAGTTTTGTTTATTGAAGGTCATAGACAACCTTTGCAAGTTTTTTTCTGAGGTACTACCACTGCATGTACAGTAGTTGTCCCTTTTGAATAGGGTTTTAGTCTGTTTTACATTTACAAAAGAATAATAAACCAGTCTTTACTGTAGGTGCAGCATACATTAAGCCAAAGAAAGCCTAAGTATATATAGTATTTATTTTAATAGTTAGATAAACGAGTCAAACTGTAGGTTTATTGATATGTTGAAGATTCACTACAGCCTCAATAGGCGTTGATGTCACAATAACAGAAAATGCTTCTATTTAACATCAAAAACTTGATTTAGGCATCTAATACTTTTATTTTAGGTACTAATTAAGCCTAATATTTAGCCTAGAGATCTTTTCAATCCAAAGCAAACGTACACCTGCATGTGTACATTTGCATGTGTCTTGTTTTTTATTTTGCCTGATTACTAGAGAAAGACCCCTTCACGGTGGATAATGACCCCACTACAGTGTAAAAAAGTCATAGTCTTTACATGGTTTTGGCAAAGTGCTTATTAGGATCGCAGTGGGCTCCCCATTGGTTGTGATAGAACATGATATTTTGAGCATTCACAAGGCCATGGCAGTTTATTGTCATGGTGGCAGCACATCGGTCTCCTATGTGGAGCGTGGTGGCAGTGTATCTGTGCCGTTGGGGCCCACACACACCGCCGTGACTTGATTGTCAAGAATTTTAACCAAGACCAGCCACGCTGGCTTCATGCTTAGGATATGACCCCATCACGCCCACACAGCAAGGAAGTTATGGCAACACTTTCACTACACATCTAAAATGACCAATCCATGCTCTTCACACACCTATTAGTACCACGCCACACTTAGCTGTCCTTCATTTTGCCTTTTGGGCACAAAGCAAGAAACCCTTTCTTGTCATTATGGTCAACCCTGCCAGACAGGGTAGGAAAAAAGGTGGATGTGGTTGAGGTTCTTCATGGAAAGCCCCATTCACCTCCATTCTCTCACGCTGCTGAATGGTGTTAATTCCTCCACAGACTGTGACAAGGTCATGGGAACACTCTAGCACAGACATTATACCCATGGCAGTAGTGTTGTGCTTGCTTAGCCAATCTGACGCGGTCCTCGAGAGTAAATATTTTTCATTTCAAACATTTACTTTTGAACCTAAAAATAAAGTCACCTTTGCATGATAAAACAACAGAAACGAATATTTGGATTCTTGCTAAATAAAGGTGCTCATTATATGGTAATGAGTGTGACATGCTAATAATCACTGTCATTTTGCCATCAGTCATTTATAGAAAGCGCCAGCTGTTAAGCAGAGCGTAAAACTGACATGTTTGATTATGCAAACTTTAGATGTATTTTTGATGTCTAATAAAGACCATCTGTGTTGCAATGTAATAGAAACACAGAAATAAGAAGAGGATTAAATAAGTCCCGCTGGCTCTTGTTCACGAATTTCAGTTATTTCAAGTGTGTGTCGTCAAACAGTCATTCTGTCAAAAACCAAGGCCTGCTCCCATCTCCCCACTTTACCGATGCAGTAAAACTGAACGTCTGATGTAAAAATGTCTTCCAGCAAAGGGAATCACTCTGGATCCCGTTGAACAAAAGAACTTTCCGAGCTCGCAAAATTTTTACAGCTCTGTACATACGATCCTGCTGATGAGCAGGGGAGGAGGAGATGCTGATACATGAGCTCTTTGAGGACCTCCTCACTCCTGCAGGGCGTTCTTGGGGTGAATCATGACATGGATTGATTTAAAGCTGACAGAAACCAGATGCTCCTGTGGCACTTATGAAAATGCGGCTTGAATAACTGCCATAATAACCAGTGTTCTTTATATTAAAGTGCTTCATGAGGGTCATAGGAGGTTATTAGACATGGCCTCGTTATTTAGAGAACGTGATCCGCTGGAGTTCATCAGCGCCAATGGACATGGTTGGGTTACTGAGATGGAATATGTGAAAAACAATAGTTTGACATGGACAGTAATTGTGACCTTTTTAGGCAAATGTCATTTTTTTTCCTTATTTGGTGCCTCTTAGTAGTAGGTGTACCCTTTTTTGTTGATCTGATCTGATCGTATGTATCTTTTTTGAGTTTGTAAAATTAAACAGTAGCTGAGGACAGTTCAAAAAAAAAGAGCTGAACTAATCTTCCTTTGAAGAAAGCCATCGCTCTCATTCTTTGTTCCTCTTCCATTTCAGAAATATCCTCGAGTTGTAATGTAGTCAAGGCTTCGGAAGTCACAATTGTCTATTATCACACCAGAAACCTGTCTGTAGCTACCAGTACAGGTGCTGGTCATAAAATTAGAATATCATGAAAAAGTAGATTGATTTCAGTAATTCCATTTAAAAAGTGAAACTTGTATATTATATTCATACATTACATACAAACTCATATATTTCAAATGTTT
>NC_051448.1:18967590-18971947 GCF_001649575.2 Kryptolebias marmoratus | reverse complement strand
ACTGATCGACTCCATGCCACGCCGCATTGCTGCAGTAATACAGGCCAAAGGAGGCCCAACTAAATACTGAGTGCTGTACATGCTCATACTTTTCATGTTCATACTTTTCAGTTGGCCAACATTTCTATAAATCCTTTGTTTTTATTGGTCTTCAATAATATTCTAATTTTCTGATATGATGAATTTGAGATTTTCATTTGTCATTTGTAATCATCAAAATTAAAGAAAATAAACATTTGAAATATATGAGTTTGTATGTAATGTATGAATATAATATACAAGTTTCACTTTTTAAATGGAATTACTGAAATCAATCTACTTTTTCATGATATTCTAATTTTATGACCAGCACCTGTATGTGATACTGATTGGTTTAAAAAAAAAAAAAAAAAACATAATGCTTGGTATCTGGCAAGATGAATTCTGAATTTCTGAATTGTTACCTTGTAAAGTAGTAAAGAGAGAGAGAGAAAAAAAGGCACTTTAGTCTGCTTTTAAGAGCCATTCTGGCTGCTACAACCGAGAAGCATGGGTTATACTGACTTCATTATTTAGAGAGAAAAAAAATTGACTTTAATATGGCTTTACATGGCAAACACTTGTTTGCCACCGTATTAATGCTGACAGTTTTGTACATGAAACCTACAGTATGGAGTGACCACTTGTAATGACTAGTTTTAACTCATTAACATGTAAAACATGATTTCCGTTAACAAAAACTAAAGGTAGTAACTCACTGGGATGCTGTTGTTGGATACTAATTAGCAACTCAAACCGTCAAAAAAAAGAAAAATGCAATTTTTCAGCTGCAATCTCACTGAACTTTGAGCGTTTGTGACCTAGCAACCAGAAAGTCATGTGGCTGTGTTCTGCACGGCCAATTTTGGAACATTATGGTCTATTTTTGTGTGCATGGCTTACAAAGCTGCATTCTAGACAGTGCAAAAATCCTTGTTGTCCACATTGTACCCCTCAACATGTTTGTACCCACTTCAGCAGCTGCTGCCACGTTTAGGATTTAATTTACTAAAGACGTCTGAAATAAAGTTCGGCAGATTTGGACCAGTTTTTGAACCCACCTGAAGCCCACAAAAAAGCGAGAGACATAGAGAGGTAGAGAAGCCCTTGTAACTTCAGGTCAACTTGACCCAAAGGCCATGGGAGGGTTAATTTTTTTCCTTGGCGTGAATTTTAGAGCTGGACATTCAGGGCTGCAGCCCCGGAGGTTTTCTGTTATAGAAGAGTGTAATGGCCAAACCCATGGCCACACTCCACTAAAAACTCTCGTGCACCCTTAATTCATCCATTAAACACGAAACTTTAATTTGTAATAAAATGTTGATTTAAATACATTAGTGCTATTTGTAAGCGTGCACATTTAGTTACTTGTATTTTTATCAACTTGTGCTCATCTTTGGTTAGTGCTTATGATTAATGCTTTGTTTGTTTTACCGGCTGCTCACCTGACGTGGTTCCTGGGAGTTACCTGACAAAAGATGGTGGCCAGGGCGTGGCACACCTAAAAGCACAGGGGATAATTGGACTGCACCACTAGTTCCTGCTGGGGAGGGGGAACTTGAATTTGCCTTGTTTAAATAAGCATTTGTATTTAATTTAATATTTGAATTTAAAGTGTAATATTTTGGATTTCCTTCTTTGGTGTTTAGTTTATTAGCAAACGTAACTGTACTGTGTTGGTTGTTTTGTAGTTGATGATTGTATTATGTTTATTCTATTGTGTGTAATGGTCTGATCAGCCAGTGTATATATACCCTTGTGTGTCATTTAGGAGAGTCAGTTCTGTTTTTGTTGGTGCAGCCAGTTAGTTTGTTCATGTTTGTTTTGCCTGAGTTCAGTTTTTGTTCTTTTGACCTTTTTATGAGCTCAGTATTTAGTATAGGAAAACCCCTATTTTTTCTAATAATTCCTGTGACTCCTCCTGTTTTTCAACTCGGTCCACGACAAAAAGCTCCAAAAAATGTTGCCAAAGCTAAATTAAGGGAGTTTGAGACAGTTTTGCGGTGCTCGCAACAATTTTGTCGCAAAAACGTTTTGAACGTGTTCAAAATTTAAAAAACTTCTGAAATTGAAAACCCCTCCGAACACTTTGAGATATTTTTGAGACTTTCTTGAAAATGCCATTTACCAACTAGTTACCAACAGTTGCACTCTAATTTGACCATAATAACGTGGGTAGATTCTTATGCACAGTTTTCCACAATTTTCTGTCTAGGAGGCATCTGTCACAAATAGTATTAACAAAAGTAGGCAAAATTGATTCATAATGTTCTTCTTTAGCTTAGCTGTTCCATTAGCAAGATTAGCATCATCTTCTTAGTTAGGTAACTTCAAAGCAGCAAGCACAATGTTACCACTAAACTACATAATGCAAGGCTAGTTAGTAAAACTTTATGATAAAAAAGAAAAGTCTTTAAATAAATCCCATACATTCGGGCTAATCTACATTGAGCACATAAGCCTCTTCAAGCTAATAAAGCCAAGCATGTCACTAGCTAACTTGCTACAGTAGCAACAACAAAAATGGCAGCTAAACTGGTTAATCAAATACAAAGTGTGTTTAATATTTCTGTGATTTATTGCTTGCTGTTATAATGGTTTTCAGTCATTTTTGTGTTTTATTTCAGTCAGCAGGAAGTGCCCTCACTTCTATTATAGGCGGCTAAATATTTGCACCAGTGGCTGAAGTGTTTTGCTCAGGTCCGTACAGGAGCCAACAGTTAGTTTAGAGAGCTGACAGAACAAATATCAACAAGCAGGAAGAAAAAAAAAAAAATGGCTCCTCCACAGTGACTCCCAGAGGATGTCAAGTGAGACTTTGTGTGTGTGTTTGTGTGTGCATTAGCCCTTTCTGAGGATGTGCAGCTTTGTTTGAGCATCTGCCTACGTGCACGCAGCCTGCGTGTACATGCTGCTTATTAATGTGCATATGTGTCTGCCAAACATCTGGCCTCGCCCTGGTGTTTGAACATTTACACAGCGCACACAGGTCAGAACAACAACTGCCGAATAAGTCATTTAGAGTAAGTTTATGAAAGCAACAGCATATGTTCCTGAGAGCTAATCATTATTTACCTCTATGTGTTTCCTTCCTTCGTCTTTTCCCCCCAAATCAATTATGAATGACCCCATTTGGATCCACTCTAAACAGATTTTACAGCCTGGCTTGTCCCAGCCTCCTAATATTTACATTGTAGTGCAAGGTGACCTGACTTTTTAAGACTAAACCCACTCAGTCTCTCCTTCCAGACAAATTATGTTCTGCGGCGGTGAGCGACCAGAGCGCACAAAAAGACATTTCATCTTGCTGCTGTCATGGCATGGATCCCCCTCATTCCCTCATTTCTTTCTAATTATGCAGCGCTACGTATTTTAAATTGCTCCATAAAATGTGTTTCATGTAAAAAGTAAGGGCGCAAAACCCAATTAGTGCTGGAGCAATGAGAAAGCATGCTGTTCCTGCTCAATAGTCAATTAAAACTGGACGTGTAGGTGTGTGTGTGTGTGTGTGTGTATGCGTGTGTGTGAGAGTGAAATGAGCCACCTGGGACTTGTCTCCACCTGAATTGACAGACTCATACAGCCAGTGCCCAGGCCATGTTTTCATGGTGCATTAGGAACTGGTATTTAATTGCTAGCAGATTCAGAAAATTGAATCTTATTTAAATTGACTTGCAAGTGTGGTGTTTAGTGCAAGAGATGAGCACGAAAGAGATTTTTGAAGCTTTTGAAGTCCTGACTGATTCGATATTAAATGTACAACTAAAAGAGCAAGTGCTCATAAACTAGTAGCTCCTTTCACAATTTCAATAGGTAGGGTTAATAGTATGAAGTTAGATTTGTTTCACAATTATTCAATCAAAAAAAAAATCATGTCAAACAAAAAAAAGTAGTATTCAATCAAAAAAATAATAATGTCAAACAAAAAAACATCTTAAAAGCTTTTTAACCATAAAAATATTTTTTTACGAAACAAAAATTTATTTAAAGATTTTTTTTTTTTGATTGAAGTCACTAATTTTTTGTTTGAAACTCTTTTTTTTGGTTGAGTCGATTTTTTTTTTGGTTGAATTCGTTTTCTTGCTTATACAACTTTATTTGCTTTGGGGAAGCTTACATGAACATTCTGGGCGGGGATTAAGGACGAGCGATGTAAGACGTCTCCCAATTGGTTAACGCTGACTGAAGCGACAGACCCTGAGTATGGAAGCGCATTGTTATCACGCAGGAAAAAAAAAATTTGAACGCTATCACGTTCAAATGTGATACGTATCTTGTTAAAACGTGATAATTATCTTGTTAAAACGTGATAATTTTATGTCCAGGAAGTGGCGGTATT
>NC_051448.1:18959679-18967046 GCF_001649575.2 Kryptolebias marmoratus | reverse complement strand
AAAAAAAAAATCGACTCAACCAAAAAAAAGAGTTTCAAACAAAAAATTAGTGACTTCAATCAAAAAAAAAAAATCTTTAAATAAATTTTTGTTTCGTAAAAAAATATTTTTATGGTTAAAAAGTTTTTAAGATGTTTTTTTGTTTGACATTATTATTTTTTGATTGAATACTACTTTTTTTTGTTTGACATGATTTTTTTTTGATTGAGTACTCCTTCTTTTGTTTGACATGATTTTTTTTTGATTGAATAATTGTGAAACAAATCTAACTCCATATAATAGCTAATACACATTATTACATAAGTTCTGGGTGAGTTGTAGCTGTTTTGGTCCAGCCTAGCTAATGAAGTTATGAGCAATTTAATGCGATATTGTGGGATGTATTAGCATGAGCAACTGTTGTGAAAGACTCACAGCTACTACCCCACTGAAGCTTAGCTAAATGTCCATGATGCTGACTGAGTTAAAACTACTTTTTTGTGTTTCAACTCCGATTTCCAATATTTTATAGTGGTTCATGTGAATGTTTTATTTTCTTTCACGCCACCGTCAGTTTCACTTTACACAGTTATTGACATAGGCTTCTACAAATATATGTAAGCACAAATCTTCGCAGCAGCAGCAGCTAGCTGTACAATTCCAGTACAGCCTGGGGCACTTCCTGTAAAAGCGTTTTATTTTCTTATGAGCCACTTTAAAATCTTTAAGATTGTAGCCCTGCTCAGACTAGCCGTTACCTCATCAATACAATCAGAATTCACCTTTTTTTCCCATTAACTGAGCTATCTATAACAGGTAAGATACTAAATGTTCACAACCTTTCCACTGATCGTCATTTTAAAGACTTGAACCATCCCTTTAGGCTGCTGAGTCGTGGTGATTAGCTCTGCTACACTCAGCCAGTCGAATGCGTGGTGCAGCTGCTGTGGACGGTCGGTAAAGGATGAGGGGATGTGTTGAAATAGTTAAACTGGTATTAAAGAGTGAGCTGGAGGACATTCCTAAACATCCTACAGGGTGGTACAGTGGTCAGAAAAACAGGTTGGAAACACTGCAAAACCCAAAACATTTTAAAAATTGTCAATATAGATTCACGATTATTCAAGTCACTTAAATACAGAATGAAAATAACAAAATGTAAAACACCCAAAGCCTTGCACAAAAAAAAACAAAACAAAACAAAAAAAAAAACAGAAGTACAATTGCAACAACATAAATGCAGAATCTTTGGAGGTGCACTTTGAACCATTTTACAGTCTAATGAGCTCTCCAGGCTGCTGCACTAAAGAACTGCAGGAAAGTGTACGATTGTTTGCCGTGTTGCCAGCTACTCCAAATGAGAACTAGTTGAAGCTGGCATGTAAAGAGGAAACGTGCTGCAAGTTGAGGGGATGCACTAGTTAGTGCATTCCTGTCATCACATTGTATAGGCGTTCTTGTGCTAGCCCTTTGAATTTGCTTTTGGATTTATGTTAAAATTTTAGCCAAATGGGAACTAGCATTTTGTCATCAATTTACCAATCACAGTGTAGTAATCTCTTTTTACCAAGATGTAGATCTAACAGAAAAAAGGTAAAGTCACATACTGCTGGCAGCTACAGAAGTCAAAATGAGCCATATTTGCTGGAAATAATTTGGATGTGTATTTTCCTTCCCTAACTGTTCTTGCTCAGTTTAGGTAAACAGTTTTTCTTTTACTTCCCACATAAAATTACATGTAAAATTGTGAAAATACACAAACAAAACAGAAAAACCACCGCGCTTCACATTAAACATGCACATTTATACAACCACACTGCTGCAGTATTAACGCCACAGAATAGTTAATACTTGACAAGTCATTAACAGTTACAGTTACAAACGTTAGCACTAAGACCGCCAGCTCAAAGTTAACATATATGGAAAATGCAATTTCTTGCTAATTATAAGAATTGTTGTTTCAAAAAGAAATCTTAAAGCTTTTAAATCTAGGTGCTGAACGTAGCATCAAAATAAATCAAATTATAATTCCTCTTCAATGAGAGAATAACTGCTTAAACAGTTGATCTCAGAGCTTAGAGTAACTGATTTACCTGGGATATATTTGAGTTATGAGAATACATAATCTGTTATGTCAAAATAACCAAGCTAATTTTATTGGATTATTTCAAGAAAGCAAATTTTTTTTTCCTAAAATAAGATTTTATGGTGAAAACTAAGTGGCTCTTAGGTTGCATCTAGTTTTATCAGTCTATCCCGATTTTCAATTAAAATCAAGTAGGTTCCTTGTTTCACGCTGAAACAGAAATAATTTCTACCTTTCAGCTTTTTAGGAAATAGCTAAATATACGTAGTAAACCAGTATCTCAAGAAAACAAAGTTTTTTATTCTCGAGATGTGATAAATAATTTGTAAAGTCGAGATAATGTCATGAAAATCACTTTTTTAAGCATGTCCTCTCCCAGCTTCTGTAGCCAGCTGCCATGCAACTGGATTTAAAACAGTCCTTGCTTATAACAACTTAATGTTTCAGAATTGTAATTTTCTGACAACTAGGTTAGATAAATATTGTTTTTTCTTTTTAACAAGTCACTATGGAGTTGTTAGATTATTATTTCTGATCGGCGTGTTGGAGGTTTCTTCTGGAAATATTTCTACAGTTCAGATATTAGGCTACAAAGATTCATACTTTTACCCAATTAACCTTTAGGTGTCACTGTCCTGTTTTACTTTCTTGTCCAAAAAATGATTACTTCCAGCTCCAAAACAGCCAACGTAGCCAAAATGCTGAATTCAAAGTACCAAAATGACAGAATCACCATGTCTGTCTCGTTTTACAGTCTACAGATTTAACCCAAAGCCAAACATACATGTAGTTTTATTAAAATATAGTTCAGATTTTTTTAAGTGTTTCTTTTTTTTTTTTTTTTAGAAATAGGGGTTTTATAGGAATGAACTATCCCTTTAAATATGTTGTATTTTCCTGCTTCACTGGTACTGCAGCACCATTGGACATGCAGTTCCATGTTCAACTTTGTAAGTTTGCACGCCTCAACGAAACCAGGAGCGAGGTTGCTTGTAGTTGGCCATTCCTGTGGCGTGCATTGTCAAGGACTGCTTTGGCTATCGATTTCCACTCTTCAATATCTAAAGCGTCTCCTGACCTTGGGAACATTCTAAGAAGAGGTTTTTCAAATTAGAGTGGAGAAGAGGAACAAAGCGCCAAAAACAGATGGAGAACAAACTGCCTGAAAGAAGCAATTAAAGCTACAGATATCAATGAGGCATTTTAAGGCCTTTTCTTAGCTTTGTGGAGTGCTTGAAATTAATTGTTTTATCTCACCAAGAGTGCTGGAGATGACCTCAATTTTCCAAAAGGGGGGAACACTTAACAGGCCACGTTTCAGAACGCCGTGTTGCAACTCGCTTTGCCTGAAGGCATTGTTCTAGTGTTTTTGTATCTTTTCTTTTCACTGAAATAAATCCACTTTCTAAGGCATTGTACCAAAAAAAATTCTTGCCACAGCATCTGCTGGTTAAATAACATTTGTTAACCTCAGATGTCTCTTAGTAAATGAAAGAGAAAGAGAATGAATGCCATTAGTTTCCTAACGCGTGTTATGAAAAAAAAAAAAAAAAAAGTCCTATGGTTGTTTATGTCCCTGAGACGGCAGCAGGTCAGTCATGTTAATCATGTTCTTTCATTCTTTTTTTTTCATCTTCATTTCGCAGCCCACTTCCCACAGCCACTCTATTCGCAGGTCAACGGCACTATTGATTTACACCCCTCACCTAATCACTTAGGTAACATTTTCCTGGCGGCTGCTTTTTTCCTTCCATGATTCATAGCCAAGCAATGAAATCTCCCAGTTGCCACTAATTAAGCGTAAGGTCAGCCTTTAATCATCAGCTGCATGTGCAGCGTGAGCGACTGCCCTCGCTGATTCAAAGCCTTGCTGAAAAGCTCTGCAAGATGAGACTTGCTGGGTGGGAAAGGAGGGACTTTTTTTTTTTTTTTAGTTAAGCTGCACTCAATAATTCCAAGTTCTGTCATTTTGGTTGCTTTACAGCCATCATTTTTATATAGGTCTCATCTACAGTACTTCAAATATTCTTTTCAAAATAAATAAAAAATATGGTTTTCTTTTTTGGTTATGAAAAAAAGTCTGTTGATATTGCTCTAAACAAATGTTGGAATACCCATGCCATTATGTGGTGATAACGTTCATATAAGAAACACATCAATATACAATGAAAGAACATTCTTAGCTAAGCTAAAGATATTCTTTAAACTTGTTTTTTTTTTTTCCTTTGATACCTTTTAACCGTTTCACTTAACTATTTCAGCACAAGATCAGAATTTGATGGCAACAGGATCAGAATAAAGTGAGAAAAACTACATCTTCTAGCTGTCGACCATGAATGGAATCTCCACCGGTCAGGGCAGATGTTTCTCTGCTTTGGCAGACCTGCTTTGAATGAGAGATGCAGAATTCTGCAGAATTTGAAGACATGTTGAAGAGCAGGCAAACAACGATAGCATGCAGGATGGTGGCCCTCCAGGCCCAGGATTGGACACCACTGTGTTAGGGTAAGGGGATAGGGTTAGATTTAGAGTCAAGGAAGTACATAATACTAAACAAAATTGTGGCAATCACGTGTTCATGGTGAAAATTGACATCATGTAGTTCCAGTAAGGATGACTATTATTTTTTTTGTGTGGAAGTTCTCCCCGTGCTCTGAAGTTGGACCCCACTTGAACCTGCAAAAACAGCTCCAGTGTTGTTTTTGGTTTTAGGGCACAAAGTAACAGTGGGCATGTTGGAAATAGGTCACTGTGTCATAATTTCTGAAAAGCTCTGTATTTGAGTCCACATGGGTACGCCACAGGTGAAAATTTTGGAAAATCTCTAATTTTTCTTAACACAATCTCAGTTTGTGTTTTCCTTACAGATGCAATTAAATTTGGTTTTAAAATACCCGGTGTAGTGTAGCTTCATGGAACGTGGAAAACAAAACTTAAAAGCCTTGGTCTGAGGTCCACAGCTTGATGGCTGAGTCTGGGTGCTTGACTGAATTCTGTTTCTGTTTTCACCTTCAGAGCTTCCTCCACTTTACACTTGTACATATACACACATGCATATTTTACTAGCTACCCAAGACCAACTCATTCCAGCTGACATTTATGTGCTATAAGTGCCACATTGGTCCTATGTGAGATGATTTAACCACTTTTGGCACCACAGCCAAGAACTCCCTCTGCCTCCATACTCCGTCTCACACCCACAGACACACATATTAGCTGTTTCGCACATGGCACTTTATAATGAGTGACTGTAGGCAGGGGTTTAACCTTTAGCTGCAAGTGTGTGAGGAGAGCGTAAAAGAGAAGCCTTTTTGGAAAAGATATTTTTAGTGAAATGGAAGCTTTTGTTTTTACTTTTCCACCCTGCGCAGACAGGTCATGGGTCGCGATGGGCTACAGAGTCAGTTATTGTCGATGAGATTGTTTTTGCTCTGGGGATTTCCCAGAAATACTGTCTTCCCTCTTACAGTAAAGATCATGCGAACCTGGCAGTTCTCCAGCAGCAGAACAGAGCACATTTTAGTCATGCAACAGATCAATATCCTGCACTTGTATGACATCTATATAAAGCGCTTAATTTAATGCAAAGATTGGAACCAGTGTGTGTTTTGCCTCTGTGATAAATTGTGCTATTTTCAATTTTTCACTCTGTCATTTATCATATGCAATGTTTGCAATTGCTATTTACATTTCAGCATGCTTGGGAATCTTTCCTTGATAAATTGACACTGAAATCAAAAAGCAAGGCACTTTGAGGTAGATTCATTTTTTATTGTGGTTAGATTTTGCATGTGCATCTTTAAAAGCTTGCTGCTAAATCTAAAGCATTATTTCACATTTTAGTAACATGGCACAGAAAGTGAGCATTTGAAGCTACCAGTTTCAACGGTTGCTGCTCAGCATGGCTATTTCCTTTAGTGCCTGAACAATGGAGGAAAAAAAATGTCCACCAGTGTCCCAGGTGATGTATGCCTGCACAGAGGGTAATTGCAGCTGGCAAACGGAGAGTACTGGACTGCACAATGGCATCTTAGAGGTGATGAAAGCAGCAGACAGGCAGTCAGGGGAACAGGCATGGAAGAGGTCCATCAGCTCGAGATAGGACCTGTGATGGATGGGGTACAGGGATGCCAGGCTTGCTTCGAGAGATTGAGAGCTATTATTTCTATGCCAAAGTGGCAAAAACAAATGACTGAGAGAGTGCCTGGGTCGTATTGTTAAGAACTCCCAGACACTGATGCCTTACAGGTTGCACTGTTCCTCTGAGGGCTCAGAGAGACCTGGCTGACTGGGAAGATGGCCCGTTGGCAACCGGGCTAGGTTCTGGTTGAAGCTCACATCTGCCTGTCGAGACACATCAAACCCTAGCAGAAAAAGGAAGAAGCCCAGACTCCATCTGTTGTAAGTGCAGGAAATGTCTACATAATCCAAGGCATTTCTTGGCAGTAGCTGTGGGGATTTTTTTTTCATATTAAAGTCAAAATTCATACATAAAACAGTTCTCATGTGTTGCTCATATAATCTTAGGAAGCTGATACCATTTTAAGTACAGGAACAAGGCCCAACCCCATCCCCACCATTGAGAAGAACATGCAGAACTCTAGTCTCTGAAGGCTTCAAATTGTCACGCTACATTAAAAATTGAGTGGGAATGGTTATGTGGTCATTCAGAACCAATGAGTGTGTGTTTCATGGTTAAATAGGAGATTTGTTTAAAACTCAGACATGATCAAAATATAAAATTTGGCACTTGTTTTACACTGGATGCCCCTTCTGACACAACCTGGGCTCAAACCCACAGCCTCAGGATTACAAGACCATGGATTCTGATTATCACATTGGTTACTAATAATACCACTAAGAACAATAACGATATTCTCTATAGCAGGGGTGTCCAACCCTGGTCCTGGAGGGCCACTAACCTGCATGTTTTACTTGTTTCCATGCTCCAACACATCTGATTTGAACCAATGGGTGATTAACAGGCTTCTGCAGAACGTGAAGAGGTAATTTAACCACTGAATCAGGTGTGTTGGAGCAGGGCAACAAGTAAAACATGCAGGATAGTGGACCTCTACGACCAGGGTTGGACACCCCTGCTCTATAGAGATCAGGGGTGGAAATTAGCACCCGCCACCCGCCAAATGCGGGTAAACATTTGAAGTGGCGGGTGAATTTGATCAACACACACGCCACTGTGGCGGGTTGGCAATTTGAACAGAAAAGGTGTTATTTGTCCTCCTGACATATAGGGGGCAGTAATGTGCTCGAGTTGCTGCTGTTACGTCGAGCCGCGTTCCCC
>NC_051448.1:18869499-18959329 GCF_001649575.2 Kryptolebias marmoratus | reverse complement strand
AGAGGGGGAACCGATTATTTCAGACGGCTGAAATATTTGGTCTCCCCCTTCTAACTTTTGCAGAAAAAGAACAAATGTCTCCAAATTCACAGGACTTGTTGTCTATTATGAGAGGAATAAACACAGTTAAGGACTTGTTGGTAAATTATTTTTGTCCCATGTTTTAGAGGGGGAACCGGTTATTTCAGACGGCTGACATATTTGGTTCCCACTGGTAACTTTTGCAAAAAAACAACAACAAATGTCTCCAAATTCGGAGGACTTATTGTCCGTGATGAGAGGAATAAACACAGTTAAAGACTTGTTGGTAAATTAACTGGTTGTTGTTGGAAATTTTTTTATCTAAATAACATTCGACCTGAAAAAAACTGAGAAAACTCGATCCACTACAGATTACATGCAGTCTAACACCAATATAGGTGTTGTGATGAGAAGCTATTTTATTTTCTGTTTTTCAAGAGTAGACAGCTTGTAGGGCACCACAACTGCTTCCACCCGCGTCGATCATCATCATCATATGAAATAACTTTTTGTCACAACAAAAAATAGTGGCTGGTAAAATATTTGAGTGGCTGGTAAAAATTTTGTGTCACTGTGGCTGGTGGACAAAATTTTTAATTTCCACCCCTGATAGAGATTCCAGAAATGCATACTGTACTACTGTTAGCTTGAGAGTCATAACTTGGTTTTTTAAACACTCGTGCTAAAGGCCATGAAACTATGTGCTTAAGACTAAACCATAGCTTTAGCAAAGTCTCACTAAGAACATTGCTTCTTATTTAGCTAGTATAGGTTTAGTGGCTAAAGCCAACCAGGGTTTTCCAATAAGCCAAACTCAACAAGGAGTTAGTGGAACTGTAATATCAATAGTTTTACATGTGAACTACAAAAGACTTCAAAACATAATCTATATTTAGTACAGTGTTTCGTTTACACATATACATTAGCTAATTGAAACTGCATCTGTTTATATAAGATGCTTGGCTTGTTGTCTTCCCATCTTGTAGTGGAATATTTTCACAATTACCTCTTGTTATTTTCTAATTAAAATTACAAGGAGTAGGACTAGCATTAGACAACAGGATCTGGCTTTAGGCAAAATAAAAATACTGCGATTTGTTTTTCTAGCAACTGTTCTATCCCCTTAAACCAATTTGGCCGTATTTGTTGAGCCTCAAACATAAGTTGCTTTGGTACCACAGGAATCTTATCGTGGTTTCTATAACTATTAAAGGCAGTGCCTCTTCAGATAGTGGACATTTGTAGTCAATACGCTGAACCTGCTTTTAAATGACCCTTTTAAGTTCCGTCTTTGTAGAACGAGTTTCTAAAGGTAAGGGTAACTGTGCTGAAGCATATGGTAATTGGTTGAAATGAAGTACCTGTACAGTGTCTGGTCTGGACAACATAAGGTTACAATGATTGAATGATCGTTTGAGTGCAGCTCCAAAATTCACCACTGCAAAAACCTGCAAAGATTGGTAAAAGGTGTTCAAATAATTCCTCACGTAAACCTCAGAAAACCAAAGCAAAGACAGAACAATGGAAAGACAATAAAGCTTCAGATGTACAATGTTAAAGTGGAAAAGAAATCTTGCATGATTATGACTCCTATGAAGCACTCACGTCATCCTTACGTCATCTCAACATTATTGCTTGTGGTGCCAGTGCAACTGAAGAAAGAGCCCACAAAGGTATGTTTTCAATCGGAGAGTTGCCCAGATTTTTTAATCTAGGGAGCCCTTAGAGCAGTTTGGTCCAAAAGCAGCTATTGGCACAATCAGTGATTTTGAAAAACAATCCCACAAGACATCTTTGTTTACATGAGTCAGTCGATTTATTTTCTTCTTTTTTTTTCTCTGAAACAAATTGATTGTTCAAAGGAGGAACTCGGAGCAACAACTGCAAAATCTTGACTTTAAAAATCATTAAAGATGCATTTTGATTCTTTTCCAAATCATGTTCTTATGCAGCATTTGAAAAAAGATTAGACGATTAGCGCTGACATTTTTTCCCTATGACTTACATGAAATATGTGCTTCCATTGTTTCCTATAAATTTCTGCGCTAGTTTTATTAGCAACAGAATGGTAGACATGGCCAATGAGAGTGGAAAATTGCAATGCATTTCAGCCCCAAATTCCAATAGTAATTTACTTTTGTAATAATTATACATCACAATGCCAACTTTTGATGTATAAACGAGAACTGCTAAAAACACCAAGATCAAAAGAAATGTTGGAAACTGATAACCCGTAGTGACCCTCGTAAGCTTATTAGGGTCACTATGGTAACTGCACAACTGTCTCTCACTCCCTGGCAGCACACTTCATGAGACAGGAGGACAGAAACACAGAAAAAATTGAGTCTTAGTGAAACACTGTGCAAGCTGGTTGCAGCTCTTGAGTCTGTTGGTGCGCATACATTTTTGCGTCTACATGTTTACGTAGAAAACATGACAAGTTGAAAAGCCCCCTCATGTTCAGCTTTGAGAAGAAACCTTTGGGCTCAGATGCAGTATAATGGAAGTCAATGAGAGTTTGGATGTGTGCACTCTGCAATCTGGGTGGGTTTAAGGGAGAACCTTAAGTCTATAGTAAGAGACACACTGGATTAAAGGAGGCAAAAACTCCTACTTTTTGATGTATGAATTGTGTAAGAAGTGTAAAGTTTGGGGGAGTGACAAGAGTTTGTTTGCAAAAGTAACAGAAAGTTTCGACAGCTCAAAATGTATTACGTGAACATTTTGTAGTCTAATCTTCAAAAATCATAAAATGCCAACTGCAACTGAAGAAAGCTCATCTCTAATATTTAAAGTCCAGCTTTCAGTGACCTGTTTAAACTTTGAACAATGTTTGTACCGTGAAGTATGGCTGAGCTATAGAGCTCATAAGTAGGCTGGATTTTCTCAATCGATTTGCTTAAATCCCCCTGTTGTGTGTGAAAATTCTTTACTGTTTCAAGCAAACATTGTCTATCCCATACATTGTACCACTACTAAAAGTCATAACACACTATTCCCAATGAAGCCGCTTATACTAACGTATTTCTTTAACAGGTTTTCCCAAAGCTACAGGAGTAGTAGTGACAAAAAAATGGAAGAACGAACAATTAATAAAATGCATGTTTCAGTGTGTAATGACACCCTAATCAGTGACATAAACAGAGTCAAAATTTTGATTTGATATTGAGAGTTTTGATTCGGAACAAAGATTTTTATATTTTTCTTGGTGTTTTGTTTAAATCACTGAACCCAAATCAATATAGTTTTTTTTATGTCAAACCCCATTAATCATAGTATAACTCTGACTGAGAGAATGGGCTTTCCAGGCCTTTAGCTACCACATTAATAACCATCCATAAAATTGGGATTTCATTTCGCTGTTGGTTGGTTTTTTCCCTTTCAAATGATCCAGGATGTGAACCCCAAAGGGAAGAGAAAAAAAACAATCCATTATCCCTCAAAAATGAAAAATCAGAAATGCACTGCAACTGTTTCCAGGTGATCATCTCTCTCGCATTTCAATATTGGAGACCTATTGTATTGGATTGATTTCCCTGGGAGACTTGTCAGTTCTCATTCATGTTTCAATTTGCAACTGCATCAGTGCAGGGCCACAGCCTTTGTTGAATCACAAAAAGGCTGTTTTCTTGGCCACTGCCCTGCATCTCGACTGCAAACCTGTGATCTGGCTGCCAAATCAACCATGTGATTTATTGATATGAAGCAGAATTGTGACAACTTAGTGATCGACATTACGCTGTCTGCAGCAATGGAGACAAGAATGAGTCATCAATTGTTGTCTCTGACATAATTTTGCTCCGTGCTGACTTCACTCCTTGCTGAATGTGGATATTTAAAAATTTTCTTTGTCCCCATTTCCTCTTTCTTTCTTGCTCTCAAAGACTGGCAGGCTCTGAAGCAGACTTGATGTATTAATTACGTGGCACTTCCTCCACCAACATAAACCAAAAAGGGGGAAAGACGGGGTGGTATTCTTTGAGCTTTGGGAGCAGTTCAGTCTTCCTCTTCTCGTCACTTCGGCAGAAGGTGCAGCAGATTAGGTGTCAGATGATATTTAATGTGAAGAGGCCTTGTCTGTTTCCCTGACATCCTCTCCTGAGTGCACTGCTGCACGGTGCCGATACTCCACTGCTCTCAATCCAGGTCTCATCAAATGGCACTCAAGTCAGAGGCGGGGAGAGAGGAAGACAGGGGACATGAGGCAGGGAGGAAGAACAAAGCCAGCAAGGGACAGAGAGAAGAGGCTGAGGAGAAGTGGAGATGTGAAGAGAAATCATTAGCCAAGAGTGAAGGAGTGGCAAAGTAAAAGTGGCTACAGGTGGTGTGAACTGAATGCACGCTGAGATGGAGGAAAGGGTGAGAGGCGTAAAAGAGAAGAGGTGGAGTTTTGAGAAGGAAAGAATCCCAGCCTTGGGGATAGAAGACTGTTTCCTCTGACTCCTTGCTGAAACCAACAGCAACCAAAAGGCTGTGACAGTGTGGAAGATAAGACAATAGGAAGAGGACGAACATGGAAGGGGTCTGAAATACTCTGGGATGTCAGAAAAGACCATACTCAGAAGTCCACTTAGATGGGCAGGCCCCCGGGTTGTAGAATCAATTTAAACAGTATCACCCCACTCCCCCTTGTTCTCACTCTCCTCCTACTGCACCTCCTCCCTCATTCCTGTGCCCTCCCTCCCTCTGAATGCTTTTCTTAGATGTTACATGCAGCAGTGCAGGGAAAGGACAGAATGCTTCTCGGTTGTTAGCATAGATTAGATTCAAACAGAGGATTTAGAGAATAAATGTGATGTCTTTTAGAAATCCCTTGGTACTCGCGTTATGGCCGCCTTGTGGCAAAAAGACCTCTGACTGTTGACGTACATTAAAACTAGACACAGGAGCAGAAGCTGAAGCCACGAAGGACGAGCACCCCTTTGTAGGCTGGAAAGGCAGGATTTTGTATCGACTGTACAGTCCCACACCCTTTAGTGTGCAGATTCTCCCTCTAAGAATGCAAAATTTGCAGTACCTCTCTCACCCAAAAAAAAAAAAAAATCTGACATTTTGGTTTCAGTTTTGGACAATGGAAGTTAATAGAGCCGCTTTGTCCATCTTTTTTTATGTCGATAAAAAATGCCCCTGGCTCACTCACCACAAACTGAATAGACAACTTGAAGCCAAAGAAAGAAGCACTATATGGGGAAGCAATATTAGGTCATCAACTCTGCAAAAGAATTTCTGCAAGATAAAGGGGCTCTCTTTGTTTAAAGTTTCAAAAGGTAAAAAGCAGAAATCCATTGCAGTTTATAAAAGATGAGCAAAATCCAGGCTCAGAACTGTTTGAAAAAAATACCTCATCTTGGTTATAAAAGACTTGGGGATAAAACTCTAATTTTAAGCTTATTTTTGACAAACTAAAAATTAGACGATTTTGTATCTGCTATTTGTAACAACATTTTGTTTGCTGGACAAAAGTGGACACTCCTTTTGGTCAGCATTGTGAACAAGGGGAAGAATTAACCTAATGATAAAATATTAGGTTCATTTTGCAACTGAAGCAGATTGTAATTTGCTACTTAAAATAAATTGCACCACTGATTATTAAAAACAAAACACAAACGTAAAAACTCTAAAATCACTCGTGTTTGACACTGAAGAAAGTCTTTTCCTGGTGTGAATTTGCCACTTTGCTTTGGTGCGTTCCTTGACCAGATAAAAAAAGTCATATTTTTGAGTGCTTGATCTGCCGGTCAAGCTGAAAATTGGCCAATTCCGCTTACCTACCGAACAATTGATGTACTTCTAACAGAATGGGCCTTACCTTCTAAAATGTGTTCCAAAGAGTAAAATGTTCGTAAAACATTTTTAAATTTCTAACAGCTGAGCTCTCAAAGTATATTATGGAAAAGGCTGAACTCCATCTCACCCCTCACCCCTATCACTCATCTCTAATTCTACATTTTGAACATTCAAGATGGGAGGTATGGGCGTCCCAATTCTTTTTGTGTTGTAGGAGGAGGGCAAACATGTAGGGTCAGCACTCTTTTTTTTAAACTGGGATTTTTCAGGGGCACACTTCAAATGAAAGCGTATAAGTTAAGCTTTCAAAAAAAAACACATTTTCATAGTTAAAAGATTTTGTTTTTGACACAACAACCCTTGTAATGTCTGTTTTGGTGTATTCTGATGTATTACACCCGTAGTATTATTGTTGATCTTTTTTAAACAAGTATAAAAAAATAACAATGAATGTTGAAGTCTGTTGCAACAGAAATAACCAATATACACAGAAAATATGAACATATTAATGTTGCTGTTGTTACCTCCATCAAAGAGGTTACATTATGTCAGGAGTATTGGTTGTTTTGTTCATTTGTTTGCAAGATTACTGAAAAACTAGCAAACAGATTTTGATGACATTTTCAGGAAATTCTGGGGTTGTCACAAAAAAAACCAAGTGATTAAGTTTTGGTGGTGATCCAGATCCTGCAATCTTTCAATGACACTCTGGCTTTGGCAGAGGTTTGCCCTCTCTGAATGCTTCTATGTAAATGATTTGTGGAAACCTATCAGTTTACTGTCACAATGTGGATTGCAGTCCTTGTTGCCTTAACTTTGCTGAAAAATCTCTCTTCAAGCTTAGTGAAATCACCCTGTCATAGAACCTAGGTAGATATAAATATATGGAAATCTCAATTTCTAGTCTGATTTTATTGTTTTTCATCCACAGATTCTTTTAATAGGTTGCAAGGCTTCGTGTTGAGAGCAACAGCCTTCAAATAAAATATGTACTCAAAATAATTCTTAAAAATGACACTCAAAGGGCGTGTCTGAGGCCAAATATATAACAAATACATTGATGCCTTTCATACATCTGGTTCATTCATTCAGTCACCAGTGCTTGTTCTACAGTTTACCGTGGAATGGGCCTTTTTAGGTTTAATAAGACAATGGCATTAGGCCCGCACATTGTGAGGTTTGTGGCTGGTTTCTCATGTTTTCATGTCTGTAATTGGATATAGAGTCTGGAAGAGGGTATTTCAGTTGTTATATCCAGTGACCCCAAAACGAAGTTTCATTTGAGGCTGTGATTGGATCAGTTCTCTGTATCAGCTGATATTTACAGTTGGTACTGACGGTGAAAAAGTAACTTTCAGTGTATCTCTGCACTGGCTTGATAGTTTCATCAAGAAGCTCGATGAACTGTGATGGCTTCAGCCAACATCTCCCATAAAAAAAACTGTACCTTGTGAAAGTTTCACACAGGTTTGTTGGTACATGTGCACAGAGCCTGATACAAATCTGATGACTACTGCATCGACCCAGTTGTGACAGCAGTTTAACCAGCTACTGATTGTGTGTTTGACACAATCAGGGCTCGTACGGTGGCCTTCCTGGGAGTTCTGCGGTCCATTGTCACTTGAAGTTGTGGGAAATTTGTGAAAAGCTTGATTTGGCAACAAGATGGTAACATGTTACAGGTTGGTTGGATTGTTTGTTTTATTTATCTTTTACCATTAAGTTTTGTTCAGATGGCCAATCTAGACATGGGAGGTAGCCTTATGGTCCTAAACTGAACTGAAAATAAAAATCATAGACTTTAATCTCAGTTCAGAGCTTGAATTTTCCGCTGGTAAATGTTCTTAACCCTCCTGAAGCCCTGAAGTAATTGAAGCGCGAAAGAGAGGCCCTTGTTACTTGTGGGTCCATTTGACCCAAAGGCCACGGGAGGGTTAAATGATTCCACAGTTTGAAGCTGGAAATCAAACTTAGTTACCCTGCGAAATGTATCTTCCGATTGTAGAGATGTAGCAGACATTTTAACCATCCAGTTGCTAAAACCACCATTCTGAGCAAAACAAAAAGTGAAATCTGATTAAAAATGTTGGCTTGGTGTTGTCTTACGTCCTAACACTATTTGTCGAAAAACCACTGAAGTTAAACCTTGTAAGAATCCTTTTATTTGTGCCTCCATCATCCAGTCTAGATTTACTCCACAGTGGAATAACACCTTCGGTGTTACAAGTGATGTGGCAGATGGTAACTCTGATTGAATTCTACCCTCTTCTCTTTCTAGCCCTCACCACTTTCCCTCCACGCCTCCCATCTTGGCCAATACTGTCTTTTGTGTCTAACATTGGTGGAAAAGTAAAGACTTGCTGATCGACACACAAGCCTGCCCAGTAATTCTATGTGGTTTGGGGCACTGTCCTAAATTGAAGGAATAGAATCTTTTGACTTGATTATTCTTTACTCCTCCTGACAAGTGCCCTCAGAAAGGCTGAGATCCTCTCTGAAGTTTAACAAAGGAAAGGTTTTAATTCTAGACAAAAAGTACTTTTCTTAGGTTCAATAGTTTTCAGGAAAAAAAAAGCCAACCTTGTGAATTTAAAGATTGAATGACTTAAAGCTGCATTTCCCCTACAGTAACTGAACTGGTGTTAAACATATTGTGTAAAATTAAACATGTTAGATTTCCTCTCATTTCAACTCCTAGATCAGCAAATTAGTGGAACAAATTTGTGTAAATATACTAATCAGCACTATTAGGATCTTTGCTTCTTATATATCCATCCTCAGACCCGACATGTCCATCCATCCGTCTGTCTGTGGACAATTGCTTGACCAAACTATAATTTGATAACCCTTTAACATAAAAATGTCAAACTGAGCAGCTGAACACCGCAAGGGGCAGGGATGATCCCCATTGATTTAAAGATCAAGGATCAAGGTCACAGGTGAACCGTTAGTGAAAACCTTGTCTGTGCTCCAACTCTAGACATATTTGTTTAGGATTGCTGTGTGAGGGACTAGCAGTTAGCGGTACTCTTGTGGATTTTATTAATCTTTATGTTTTATTTTGAGTATAGGCAGTTTTGTCTAGTCAGAAAAGTTTTTTTTTTATCCTATTATATTCACATCAGGTGTCCTCTGTAATCCTTGTTCCTAGCTCCCACATACCACCTGTATTCCATTAGTAATCATCACATCTGTTGTTATTCAGTAATCACCTCTCCCTATTAATACACTCCCTGGTTTTCAGCAGCTCTTCGTTTCTGTGACTTTTTTTTTTGGTCGTTGTCTGGTTTGTGTTTTGCTCCTCATCGTCCTGTTTCAACTCACCATTCAGCAAATGTGAAAGAATGTTTTCTTTTCTTTGGTTCTTTGTATGTGAAAATTTATTTTTAATGACAGACTCTCTTTGCCAACAAATGCAAAACCACACACTTATAAAGAAACAATCTGCCATTTCTGAGAATCAGTTTTGGACATACTCCACTCCTGGAGCGGCTGCTGTGCTCAAGTCAGTTGGCTTTGTAAGGCATGGTGATAGTTTTGACCTTTTTCTTTAAAGAAAAAAAAAGAAAAAGAACCTTTCATAGAGGGCATTTTGAAACATTATCATGCTAAAACCTTCTGACTGACCTCTGCAGACTGGGGACATCTTGACAGCCAGTGCTTTTGTCCATTCAAAGACACCCGTGGTCAATAAATGTCACATCCAGAACACCTTTTGTAGTAAAGCAGATCCCTATCATTACTCTCCCACCTCTGTGCTTCACTGTCTGGATCTTACATTCATTGTCCAATTTTCATGATAAACATGCTGGATGCCATTTGCACTGAACAAGTCTATCTTTGTCCCATCTGACCAAAGAATGTAGCCCCAATAGTCATCAGGCTTCTTTTCATCTCCAGCAGCAAAGTTTATCCGTGCGGCTCTGTTATGAGGAGGGAGCCAGGGTTTATCTCTTTAGTGCTGTCTGTGGAGGTTAATGATAGGAAGTGTCTGAGTTGTCAAAGAAACGTCAGTTTTCACTGATAAAACCCCGTGCCAGCTCTGAAGCACTGGCCCATCAGTTTTTCAGAGCTAAATTATGTAGTACACAAGTGGCACACGGTCTGCAGCTTAATTAAAGAAGGGCGGCACTGCTGCCAAGTGTGTGCTCAAAGGGAATTGTGGGGTTTCTCTCTGAAAAGTGCTCGGAGTTGTTTTGTTTTTTTCTGTTATTGTGATTTTTGCAATGTATAAAGAAGCGATTTGATTACGTTCAAACAAAATCTATCATTTTTATTGCGTAAATCTAGCCCTACAGTGCAGGAAGAAAGAAAGATTTGCTGCGTTTGCACCTCCTGTCCACACACAAATGGAGTCTTTAGTGAGAAAAAGTTGTTTTTTTAAAAAGTGGTTTCCAAAGTTGAGATACAAAGCTTTTCAGAACTGTGACGCTTTAGGCATGCCCACTAACTACCAGTGCCATCGAAACACAAATATAAAGTCATTTTTACCTTTTTTTAGGTATGTCTTGCTTTATCCTGATCCAGTTGTCGTCAGACCCTGATTGTGTGTTGAGAGGGGCTAAAATGCATGATAGTATTGATAAAAAATGTCGTGCTTTTTTGTTATTTTGTGTAAACAAACAAACAAATAAACAGAAAAAACTTTGTTTTTTCTAAAAAAAAAAAACCTACAGAGATGACACATTGTTAGGATGAAGCTCAGCACTCATTTTTCATACCAACAGTCACTATTGAACCTTATAGACATTATAAACTTTTACATTTTAAATGTAATTAATTAATTGATCAATTATGAAAATGTCACAGAATGCATGTCAGTTTCAGCTCAAGCGATCTGAGAACATTTTGTTTCTTGACATAAATCAGCAGATGGTTTCTTTTGTTTGTTTTTTGTTTGTTTGTCAGATTCGATTCAAAATAACATATAAAGAAAGAAGCTATGTTTTGTCACATGAACTTTTATACAATTCATTTTCTGATGCCACAGTAGTGTAAGGCTCAGTGTTTAATTTTTGACACACATCTTCAGCCTCTTTTACTGAGATACAATACCTGAGAGGTTTGATAATTTTGACTTATGCAATATTAAACTTATCTCTGTTGCCTACCATATCTGTGTAATACATCCTTTCTTTCGTTATTTATTTTGTTGATCATATGTAGCTATTCTTCATGCTTGCGTAGATGTTAGCGTGTGCTTTCTGCAAGTGCAGGTTGATGGATCTGAGCTGCCGTCAGAAGCTGCAGCCTGCCAGCGGGGCATAGCCTTGTCTGTCCATCTGTCAAGCCTGGAGAGGTCCCACTCTGCGATTCCTGTGGCTGTCAGGGCACTTTGCCCTCCACAGTGTGTTGCTCTCCTCCCACCGCCTCCACCACACCCCCCTTTCCATCTCCTCTTCCTCCCGCACTTCTTCCACCTCTCCTCCCCACAGCTGCCTCCTCAGCTGTGTCCACTGGCCGTTGTCCCACTCCTCGGAGCATGTCCTGTTTATCTGGCTGGGTCTGAGCACTCACACGTCGACACACAAGATGCACTCGGATACTGTAATGCATGCCGGCACACTGGAACGGGCTTTAAAATGGAGCTTGCCAAAACAAAGTCTGCACTGTCATATGTAGGATGATGAGTTGCAGCTTTTTTCTCTTTTCAGGCTGTAACCTAACTGTTAAACCACTCAGCAGCCAATAATCCCCACCGTGCTTGGATCAAATCATGTGTTTATCGCTTAGTAATATTCAGCCGTCTTGACAGTATTAATGCAGAACATAACAGCACTCAAAACAATCTGCATGTTGAGTATTTTGCTTTGAAATATACAAGTTCATCCAATGGATAGTTCAGATTTTTTTGAAGAGGGGAAAAAATTATGAACAATTGTTATCCCGCCTTTTGTAGAAGGAGCTTTGAAAATCTCAATTTGGAGAAACAGAGGTTAAAACTTGGAAGCTAACGGCTAATTTAAGTGGGATCGCTGCTGTCGTAAAACAGCTATAATTAAAAAAATAAAGATCTGAAAACTATTTTATAACCCTTTACCGTGCTGTCATTTTCACCACACAGTTATTCCAGTCCTGCTGGATGTGCTACAACTAGCACTTTCAATTAACCACATAATTTTATGTAAGTAACAATATTGCAAATATAAATTAGTGGTCATATGAGCCGCTACACTGTAGTCAACACAAAAATATTTTTAACTCAGTCAGTTTTACAGATATACAGATAGGTCAATCATTAAGACTTCTACTAGTTTAATATGATGCTCATAGTATAAAAGTATCTCAGATGTATACAGATTCAGCATTATATATAATGTTTGGGTTCTGACAGCTGTGTGGCGTTCAAAGACGTTTTAAAAAGTGCTTCTTGTTGTATAGGCCTGTACAGCATGTCATTTTTTAGATTGGAGATGTTTTAAGATGGCAACAATCTATTTCTCTAACAGAGGTTGCTCAAAGAACTATTCACAACAAGTAAGATATTAATTGTTTGTAACCTTTTCACAAAATCCCCGGAAAGGATGGGAACTCTCACTTTACTATATTAGACTCATAAACACATTCAGCAATGAAATGGCACAACTTGCCAATTGTTTCTTTGGAGCTCCATTTGGTTTTTGTGTTACGTTCATGTGTTAAGGAGGTGGTGGTGACAGAATAAAAAACTTAAACTCGACTTGTGATTTTTTTCCCAGTCAAAGATTAGTGACAGCAGTTTATCAACCAGCAAATGTCAGAAAGTAGAGGTCTGCAAACACATAAAAAAAAAATAAAAAAAAATTGTAATAATATTTAGGATGATGAAAAACGATCAAAAAAAGTGCAATCTCAGAGGTAATAAACATTCAAGATTTTTTTTTCTTAAAAGCACTGGAAAACAGAGAAATGTAATATTCAGAAATCTTGTCTAATTTGAGAAATTTGTATTTAGGAACAGAGGAATCATTATGTAACACAGCTCAGTACGTACCTGGTACGTACCTGGTCCTTAAAGAGTACATACTGTATACTTACCTGGTACTAACTGGGTACATATTAGTTACTTGCAGGGGAGTCAAGGGGTACTTTCAGAGTATGTACTAGGTTGTAATGCGTATTGCAGCAAGAACAAATTTTAAAAAACATAAAGTTATATATTTCATAATGTGTTTTTCTTAAAATTGCATGTATTACAATTTTTCTTTCTTCATTTTAACAAGTTTATTTTGTTAATAAATAATTAACTTATTTAATTTTTTTTCGGTTCCATAAATAACATGTTCAGTTGGAACCAACAAGCGAACACCAATCAAAACCATTAAAACACAACACCGACATATCACAAAGCAAAGACCTGAATATTGAATCTGTTACTCAAAATAAACCAGACCTTCCTTTGAATCATTTATGACAGAAAAATATTCAAAAACATAATAACAATAAACAGCTTTTTAGATGAAAGAGTCTGCAAACTCTTAAAATAGAAAAAAAAAAAGAAAATCTTTTTTTGTGGTTTCACACATCCTATTCAATAAAATTTAGTGCTAGTTTTTACAGCATAAGTGTGTAATTTCTGATGCAATGAGATGTTGGAAAAGCACCATATTTAACGTATTGATTTAATCAGTTTCAATGAAGCACGTCGCTTCATTTGAGCATGTATTACTGTAATTATCACCGGCAGAGCACAGATCCAGACTATAAACGCACAAGTTGTCCCGCTGAATGAGGGATGATGGCTCTGTAAGCAGCCGAGTGGGCGCCCACATTAAAGAGGATTTCTTCATGGTGAGCTTGTCGAGTCTCGCTCCCTCCTTCTGTGTTCAGAAGGCGCAGCTCCTCCACAACCCCAAAGCAAAGAGAGCCGAGCCTCGGGCCAGAGGGAGCCTCGCTGCATTCGTCTCCGAAGTAAACAAACACCCAGCAGGAGTGAAATAGGGGAAACAAATATCTGCACCAGGTTTTTTTCCAGAGCAGTCTTATCATTACGGTAACTTTCTGTCCTGTGGTTTGAAAATCTATGGTCCATACTAATTTGTTCCGCTTAGATGAAATTCATTTCAGGTGCAGTCGAGGGAAGTAAACAGCACCCAAATTCAACACGTCCTACTTTAGATGTATTCCTCACTCAGCTGGCTTGTTTTTATGAGCAGCCAGGACAATTTTTCTGTAGACATCCTTTTCAGTCATCCTCATGGAGGATGACTGAAAAATACATATAACTTTTAATATATACAGCAGTAAGTACGAATATCCTGCATTTTATGGATTCATACTTCCATTCGCGGAATTTATCGACGTCTACAATTGTTGCACAAGTCAACTCTAGGCTGGGGCCGGTGCTGTTTTTTTTTTTTTTTTTCTGATGATAGGAGACTTTGATATTCTACGCTGACATCGCTGAGATTCACCAATCACACTGAGTTCTTTCGGCCTCCGTCTGCCAACCGCAGCGTGATCACAGATGCGAGCTGGGGAAGGCAGCTGGATTTGGCAGATGAAAAACTTTGGAAATTGAGTTTGACAGCGCTGGAGTAGCAGTGAGTGATACCTAAAACCGCAGAAGGGAACGAGGTGAGTGATGCAGCTGATCTGGGATGGGTTTTTTTTTTTTTTTGGGGGGGGGGGGGGTGGCTCGGTGATGGGAGGGATGTCTGCCCAAATGCAAATGTATGTCTGTCGCCGTGTGCACGTAAACCCTACAGGGATGGAAAGAGTCCTTCAAGGGATCAACGGTGAGTTAGGGCACCCAAAAACAGAGACTCTCTTTTTAAGAGGCCTAAAAGCTGACTTATGTATTTGTCCTGTTAAAGAGACATCTTTTTTGTTGTAATAGAAGGGTTGTCTGGAGTGGTTATCCGTAGTCAGTATTTTACCTGCAGAAGACAGCACGTAGTGATTTAAAAATCTAAAATCTGGGAGAAATTCTTATTTAGGAGTCAACCTAACAGCAATCCTGAGATAAACATATTTAAGAGGTTTTTTTGACATCTTAAACAGCACAAAACCTTACTACGATTTAAATAAATTAAATGTTTGCGCTATTTTCTCACTTAGCACACAGAATTCTTGGAAGTTACACCAAATCTAGGAATAATTTCATGACCATGACCTAAAAACATGGTTATATTTTTTATTGTTATAAAAAATAACAACAAACAAAAAAAGTAAATTAAAGTAATCTGCTTTTGCATCTCTGAACTGCTCACATTAGTTTTGCCACAGAGGCTGCTTCACACACCAAGGTCAGGACTTTTTCTCACAGGGGGGTTTTCGCCAAGTATTGTGTGATTGGTCAGAAGCTGTTGTGGGCGTATTTATGAGGAAAAGTGGGTGAGCTTTGATGGAGTCATTTTGCTTCTACTGCTCAGCTGAGACGCAGCTGGAGGCTGTTAGAAAACACAGCCGTCTTTACAACTGTTCCTGCAAAACTTAGAAACTCATAAAGATAGTCAAATGGCAGAGAACTCGTGGAAGGATGTATCCTTGTTACGTGAGACACTGTGGCTGTGGAGGCCGGGCAGCGTAGGGACACGTTCCCTTCGTTCGCTCCTTATTGTGCACCGTCTGTCGGAAACAGTGGCTTTCTCTTCGTGACAAATTTGCAAATGTCAATCAACGCGTACTGTGTCTGTCCGTTTAGGTAAGGGAAGCAAAAATGTGCATAGGGACTGAAGGGTGGAGAAGCCAGCGGGAAGAAACCTGTTCTGGTACTGTGGGAAGGGGGAGGGGCTTCTCAGGCGTTCTTTGTTGTGTGTCTCGTAGACTATGAATGGTGCATAAAAAAAAAAGAACGTGTCACAACCACGTGACAGCAACTTCACTCCTGACTTCTGATGGAGTATAAAGCAACCTGAAGATCCCCGCCTCATGTTTGTGGATCTGCCTTGCATTTCAGCGATGCACTGAGATACATTTCTGTAAGAAAAACACTACAACACTGCCTCTTTATGTATCTGATAGAAGCATACGTAGTGTGAGCTCTGGCAATGCCAGGCTGCCATCGATTTATTGGTCATTTTCAAACGTTTGGTTTCATGAATGCATCAACTTTAAAATCTCACATACACACCACAATAAGGAACGTTACATACCAGTGACCCAACATTAATGTCACCCAGTCTCAGGCTACACTATGCGAACACTGCCTGCACTGCCCTGATACGGTATCGCACTTGTGACACTTTTATGTGTAATAGACATTGCGATTGCTCATCTTTCTTATCCATCTTTTCAGCCCAACATTTTCTTCTTTTCATTTATTCCACAAACATGAGCGTGGAATAAATTCAGTGCACACGCTGCTGCTGTGAGTTTGTTTTGGACTTCACTTGAAGGTGAGAACAGAAGAAGAAGACCTAGAGGATGGAGGGTGAGACTATGAATGGATGCCGACAGAAGACTGTGGTTTGGTTATTACCTTGTGACATTACTGCGTCATGATACACTGCGGCAAAGTCATATGTAAGAACAAACAATGGAAATAATAAGACGCTTAGGCAACAGGAACTTAGCAACAGTATGGTGTAACTTTGCCACCTTTCAACCTAATACATACACAATTTAGATAACAGGATAAACATTACACATTTGTCACAAGAGTTAAATTTTACAAAATATGCTTCATTTCTTCAGGTTTTCACCCCAAAATTTCAAAATACACCATGTGGCAAAATACAAAGTGCAACATATTATTTATTTTAAACAATCTATAAGCTAAAGGAGCATCCGAGTAAATAAATTCATTTGTGAGTGTTCATAGACTCATTCACTACCCCGTCACGTACATAGGCTGCCTTTTGTACAATGTCAACATACATGGAAAGTACATATCACCTGGATAATATACATTTCGTACACCCAGACAAGAAAGGTCAGAATATACAAGAAATAAACAACTACAAATATGATTTTCTTAAAAGACGCGCAGTGCAAAATCATCCATATGAAGGAAAGTGTTCAGAACACCGCATTGTACATTTTCATTTTAAGTGACAACATTTATTGTCTTTCCTGTGTTGACTTTCATCTCTGATATCATTCTGTGCAGCTCAAGAAACACTTCACTCTTAATTTCTGCTCTTTTCTGTTTCTGTCCATACGAGTGTTGGTAATAAAAAGGAAATGAGTCGAATGTGCTTTGAAGTTTGCCAACAATAATTGAGATGATTGATAGCGAGTGTTTCATTTGGAGCACAAAACAACAGCATGAAGCAGCGTCGGGGTGAGAACGCAACCGTGCTTTTTGCGCTCGGCTCACACGCCACGCCGGCTGCGGGAGTATGCGCACAAGTGCGTATGCTGGGTAAACTCTGCCGCATCCACGCATAGGCGACGCCGCTCACAAGCACCAAGAAAAACGATTAGGCGGGAACGAATGGGCAGAGCCACAAAGTGCATAGATAAGAAAATGAGTAAATAATAGAATACATTTGTTCTTAGTGAAATGGGCTGCTTGGAGAAAAACTCTCAGTGGTCTTTAGCTGAGGGATGGGAGAAGGAGAGAACCATAGACTGAAAGTCAGAGGAGAGCTCATCAGCCCACTTGTGATAGCGGCTCAGAGTGTGGGGGAGATAAAGCCATTTTGGCACAGTAAAATCATGCATCCATCACAATGCTTATCGGTCACTGGGGAAAAGGTGCCTATAATAAATCGTCAACTGCAGCGTCAACAGCTCAAAGCCAGACAATGGGAGGCAGCAGGGAAGGGCTCTGTGCTTGTTTGAACAGCGTGACTTATTTGGAGGGCAATGAAACAGAATGGAGATATTTATAATGTGAGCTCACTTCGTATCTCACCAGAGGAAGATATGAAGGTGGGGTGATGGCTTCCAGATTGCCGGGAGAGAGCTCTGGGGGAAAGGTGAGGAAGTTTGCAGTTGTTGTAAGGAGACTGACAACCTTTTCATCTTGTCTCCCTGGCCTGCTGGGACCATATGGTGGTCAAAGGTTCAGTCACTCGAGGACCTCCAGACACTGTAATAAACAGAGTAACTTGTTGTACTGAACCAAAGCTGTGCACATCGAGATTCAGCTCAGCATCAAGGGTCAGTTCACTTAAATTACTTCATCACTGGTGTCTGATCATGCAGAAAGCTTTGGTTTTATTTTGGGGTCAGGTATGTTCTTGGGATATTTCAACTCTGAGCCTTGTTTTTATGGTGCTTTTTTGCCCACGAGTCAGAATTTGGTGGAATTTGCTCATTGAAACTAGACAAAATGGTGCGTAAACGAGTTGACTTTAATAAATTGGACCATTTTGAGCTTAATGCAACAAATAAGCTGAGTGTACCAACTGTGGTTTCTGCACTAAAGTCCAAATTTTAAATTCAGCAATCTGCAAAAAAAAAAAAAAAAAGAGTACTTCCTTGATATAGTTTTAGTCTTCCAGGCATCTGCTCTAAACCTTTTAGTACTCTGCGCCGTACCCCCACAGAGAGCACAACTGCAGGTTCCATGACGCTTGCAAGCAAGATTTACTCTCTAAAACGAGAATCAAGTTTTATGGGACAGCTATGCATTATGAAATCACATGCAAATGACAAGTATAGTTATCCATGTTTGGTGCAGATTAAGCAGAAAAAGACAAAAGATTGCACTAATATATTTTATCACTGTCTGCCATCACCTCATATTGGATTATGACTGCTCTACAACATAAAAAGTCAGAATGGGAACAGTTGTTGCAGGGTCTCAGTAAGAATGCAATGGACTCTCTGGTGGTGGTTTATTACCGTGGAAGCAGAGTTGCAGGGACCTGGGTGGGTCGTGGTGGCACTAGTGGCAGGGTGTCCATGATATGAGGCCAGCTCGCACCAGCGTGACTTGGTTGTAGAGGATTTGAAGCAGGACTGGCCATGTTAACTTTTTGTGAAGTTTGGGGTTTTTCTTTGTGTCTTTCTTGAGTTTGGTTATCTTGTTTTCCTTTTTGTACTACCCGTCTCCTGTGTTTTTCCATTCTTCCTCAGTCTTCACCTGGTTTTGCTGCCACGCCCACCTCCACCTGACAGTAATGAGTTTCATGCACCTGTGCCCACTTACCAATTATCCTCTGTGTTTTTTAAGTCCAGTCTTCTCCTCCACTCTCCGCTGGTTCATTGATTTTGGTTCCCTGCTCGTTGCCCTTTGTTCATGTTCTATTGCTCCATGCTTTGTTTATTTATGTTTGTACTTAGTTTCAGTTTTTGCTGCCACGACAGCCTTTTTGTTTTTGTTTGTTTATTTTAATAAATTAGTTTTCTCTACAATGAGTCTCTACTCTGGGTTCGTCTCCGTTTTCCCACAACCTGACACTTTAAGCCTAGACTGCGACCCCATGACGTCAGCGGTGATGTGCTGGTGTGATATGACTTTCCAGCACATAGCTACATCCTAATGCGATCCAAGAGAGTTGTGCATGGATGGCTCAGGCTGTAGCAGTAGCATGAAAGCAGCTAATGCTAGAGCTAACTTGCATCCAAAATGTTTTGGTTGGATTTCACTCCTCAGTATATTAATTCTTCCAAGGATGACAACTAAATCATAACAGTTTGGTATCAATCCATGCACCATTAAACCCAAAATTAGACTTGAGAACTCCCATGCTGCAAAATTATCACCTCAACCTGACTATACCACATGTTGGTTTATTAAGATGGGCCCCCAGTGCTAAGAGAAACCTACCGTCATTAAACACGGTTATAAGCAGCTCTGAAGTGCGACGAAAAATAAAAAAGCCAGTTAATCGACAATAAAGTGAAACGTCAGTTCAATTTTTAAAAATCTTTCATAGTGAACTGAAACCTTTTTTGGAGCGGTAACAGTGACCTGCATTTAGACTTGAAGGCAGAATGAGAGAGAAATTCTGCACATGCACCAAAAGATGCAAATGAAGTCATAAATCTAAATGCCAACTCAAAGTGTCTCAGCATGATGATAATCTGAACATATTAACAGCAAATTAAAAAGTTTCCAAAGCAATATCGGAGTCATCCAAGAAAGAACACTTTAAGACAATGCCTGTTACAGCAGGTGATAAAAATAATGATCAAATTATTGAGAAAAGTTCTAATAAAATTGTAAACATTTAAATGATTATTGTCTGTCTCATAAGCAGTTGGTACCATGACTTGTGTGGCAAAAGCAACACATTTTAAAAAGCTGAACAGATAGTTTTGATTCGAATGGCCACAACCACCACATGCCAGCGCACCCACTAGTGGTGGTGAATTAAATACTTTAAATCATGGTCTCAAGAAAGTAGCAAAATTCATGCTCAATATTTGAAGTTATTTATTACCAGTGGACATGAAAGTACGAAGGCCAACTCAGTCAGTGAAATTAAAAAGTACCCCCTAACACAGAAATGTGGGCAATAAGATTTTACCTGTCTGTGCCGGGGTGTGTGTCTGTCTGTTAGAAAAATATCTTGTGAAACACTGAATAGATTTCAATGAAACTTTCATAAAGTAATTATGGGATGTACATCTACAACTGATTACCTTTTGGAGTCAAACTGATTCAAGATGGCTGCCACAGCTAATCAACGTTAGAAAACCCATGAATGGCTATAACTGGTGTGGTTGTGGCTAAGAGTCACCCACACCACATACTCCGAGCTCTAATGGACTGAGAAAGATTTTTGGTTAAAACTTTGATAACAGTAGGAAATATACATTCCTTCAAGAAATGCTAGTTGCAGAGTTAGAGCACTAGGTCCACTGTGATGTTGACCTTTGACCCCATGACCTTAAAGTCAATCGTGATCACCCTTAATCTAAGTGTCCAACTGTGCAGTTTCATTTTCCTCCGTTACATGGTTGCATAGTTAGAGCAGAAGGTCATCTGTGATCTTGACCTTTGAGCCCATCATCTTGAAATCAACAGTGATCACCCTTGACCCATGAGGTGTCCAGCCATGGAGTTTAACATTCCTGTTATACAGCTGCAGAGTTAGAGCCCAGGCTGCTCTGTGACCTTGACTTTTGACCGGATCACTAGCTCATGATGTAATCCCTTGCTCCTCGTACCATGCTTGACGTTTGCTGAAAATCTCATGAAAATGCATTCATAACTTTTTGAGTAATCTTTTGCACAAACAAACACTAACCGAAAAAACGTAACCTTAGCAGAGGTAAGGATCCAGCACAAAGGAAATGGCACAACAAAGTAAAACAGAAAACCAACATTGAAAACAATAGACTGCAGAAGTAAAGAAATAGGGCAAAAACCAGCTTATCTACAACAGAGTTCCAAACAAATCTCAAAACTGACTTTTTCTAGGTAGCCAAAAGATTTTAGTTTTCCCAGTCATGTCTGTGTGTTCCTTTCATCTGCAGACACAAAGTGCATCTGCATGTCAAGAAACACTTCCAAGGAAGATGTTTCTGTAATTCAAATGACCTTTTATCCCGAAAACACGAAACAACTGTTCTTTCTCTGTTGTTTTTTTTGTTTTTGGTTTGTTTTTTCCCAAAAAACTGAAGGGTGTACAAAACAAACAAAGAAAAAAAATGAACAAAATTAAATCAGTCTCTTTATCAAAAACTATCCCCACATCAACCTCTGGAAATACAAATCAAGGTCACAGTTTAGACAATAGCTAACATGTTTCTGCAGAGATGAACACACTTGGCATTTTCTTCCCCGTCCAGCAGATTCTATTTTCACGCCATTTGCCTTTTTTTTCCTTCTCTTTCTTTAATTTTAGTATGCAGGCTGCCCTTCTCTTTTTATATTGGCACTGGGAGTCGAGCTGCTCTGTGGGGGACGAAACAGTGGCCTTGGAGAGCTGCGCAAGCTTCGAAGACAGACGGTAATCCTCCGGCAAACCCCAGCTCATCCCAGTCCATCATTACATCTCTGTGAACCAGAGCGCAACTTCCCTCGACCCCCTCCCCCTTCCCCTCTAACTCCCACACTCCCTCTTTTTCCCCCTTTCAGAGCGAAAGATGATGCTTCCTTGAACATTATTTTTTTTTTACCATTTCAAAGATTTCCCACTAAATCAGCCCACATGGCCCCACATTAGAGCAGTGGCGGAGGGCACGCCGATTCCAAACGCGTCTGGAAGTTACCACACTGGGGGACGATGGAATAATTTACCACTATCCAACCAAAACACAAGGGCAAGGACTGTATCACTGATCTGACTTCAAAGTTACAGAGGGCAGTGAAGCAAGGCCAGTCTGTCATACCCGGATTATATTATCGCAGCCAATAGACACAGACTCACTGACAGGAAGGGCTTTAATGATTTGCTCTTCCCATGATTCAGTGCTTTCATGTTGCAGCCTCTTTTGAATAACTAGGAAGCACTTTTGTTGGCTTCGATTGCACACTAGATGTAAATAATTTTAAATTCAATAAGTTCACCAATTTACTGTAAGGGGATTTCATCTGTGGTGCATTTTGAGCCGAGAGAAATCAAATCTCCCCTCGCAGAGATGTCTTTTTGCTGACATTTAGGGAACATGGCTCTATTCTCAGTTGTCACAAATAGCGCCTCAGCAAATAATCTGTTTCCAGAGCCGAGCTGAAACGTGATAATAACATTCGTCAATGACTCAACGTCTCCCGTGAAACTACAAAGACAGCCGTAAAGGTGAGCTTCTAAAGATTTCTCATATTAAAAAAAAAAGAAAGAAAAACAGATAATAATAAAATAAAGTTCTGTTGCCTACTTCAAAAGGCTCACATCTTGACACACGCGGCAGTGATGTGATTTCATATTAAAAGAATTCAAAAAAAAAAAACTGTGCCCATTTATTTTTCAATTCCAAAAGGCTTGAAACGTTGGTGCATGGATAAATAATGCTGACGGTTTTTTTTTTTTTTTTTTTTTCACTATGTGCAAAGGCATTCATTCTATCTGGGGTGTGATTGAAAAGCCCCACTGCCCCAGGTTCAAAGCACTATTACATGGCACCGTGTCTGGCTTTTTTCATCTCAGATGGGTGTCTGGGGGCTGAAACTGGAGACAGATAGGATATCAGAGCCAAGGATGATACAAGGATCGCCTCTGAAAATCAATCGGCAGACAGCCCTACATTGGTCTCGCCTATTTATTTCTGCATCGCTCTGTGCGAGGCCCTTCATCAGCGCGAGCTTCTGTACAAAGTCCAACGCATCAAGCGAGATCTGCTCCCACAGCTCGGCGTGAAATCCTGTTTTCAAGCTCCTCGTTTCCACCGTATCAAGTCATTATCTCTGAGGAAAAAGAGACATGCCCTCTTTGAAAACAATAGCTCTGTTTTTTAATCAGTGTCACATCGAATGCTGGGAAAAGCATCGGGTTCTCTTGCGAAACAACAGAAATCGACCGGATGATTCAAATAAACCGTGGAAGGTTTAATTTAGCTTTAATCATCTGTTCCTAACCTGGGTGTCAGGACTCATCAGGGAGTTGCCAAGGAGAATCTAAAGAAAGATTAATAATATTCAAGGAATCGCAAAGGCCCCAAGGCAAGAAAAGATTGCCTGAGATATATTAAAAATACTTTTCAGATGTACTTCTCTGTTTTGTAAATTGCATACAAAAGCCAAAATGCTATCATTATGTCAGAGAAAGGGGTTCGTTTCTTGGGTTTGCGTTACACGGATCTTACGTCATCTCTAAGTATTGTAACTTGAGGTGAAACAGACACGTTCTGTCAAAACTCGGTGCTCGTTTTGAGACGGGACTTTCACCATTCAAACCGTGACGTTATCCTGACTGCCTCGTGTCTTTTAGTGTTGAAACGCTCCAGTTTAACAGCATCTGTCAATACAACTTTTCAACAGTCCACCCCTTAAGCTTTTTTCGTGTAAAAGACCCCTAACATTTTTCTTTAACAACACAGCATTTCTAATGAACACATTTCACTGAAACAAAGGGTGTCTAGTGACATATTAATGGTGGCAGACTCAAAGACTGACAGCTGAGATATATTTGAACAGTCAGAAGTTAGGTTTCGCATGATTCAGACAGTCTCGCAATCTGGATCTTTCCTTGAAAGAGTGACGGCATTTCCACCTGCAGTTCTTGAATATCTCTACAGCAGTAGTCGGACACAGTTAACCCAACATTGCACGCAGAACTTCTCTTCACAAACAAGCATGTTTATGTAACACCAGTAGACATTTTGACTCCAAGCAGGTTTCTCTGGAACACTGTGGCTTTCATCAGCAAGACGCTGACAAACATGACACTTTATTTTGCAGCTTTTTCAGCCTCCACCTACATTAGTTTTGTCAGACCTTTCTTCAGTTTTTGACACGGTGATCACAGCACTTCAATAAACAGTCTACAGGATGTATTGGTTCAAGTCTTTCCTTTCTCACAGCAGTTATGTTGTCTTTATAAATCAGATCATGGTGAAGTGAACTGTAACATGTGGTTCCTCAGGGTTCTGTGTTGGGGCCATTTCTGTTCTTGCTTTGTATACTTCATTGTTTATGCAGACGATGTTAAACTTCTTTTTTAAGGACTCTGGGTTTTTGGATGCCTGTCAGAAATTACTGGTTGAAAAAAAACTATCTTCAATTAAATTCTGAAAAAGCACAATTTCTAATCATAAACCCTGATGACATGGGTTTCTAGTCAGGTAAAACATCTGTTAAGTCCCATTTGAGAAATCAGGGCGGGATTTTTGACCAGTCTGTCTATAGATAGTCACTCAAAACAGCTGGTTTGAGAAAAAAAAACAGATTGGTTTTCCTGGATTAAGAAAGTTGGTGTTAAATTGTGAATTGGAGATGATTATCCATCCTTTTATTTAATCAGATTTAGACCACTGTAATTATTAGTTTGATTAAACAAAAAAGCGCTTAATCATGTTTAGCTGGTCCAAAATTCTGCTGCAGGGCTCCTAACTAAAGAACTCATGTGACTCTTGTAATAAAGTCTCTCCACTGGTTACCTGTTAATTTTACAATTCATTTTAAAATCTATGCGGTAACTTTGTATATCTGATGTGTTAAAGCCTTATACTTCAACTCGATTCTTCAGGTCAGCTAACCAGAGTCACATTATAAAACTTTAGATCACACCTCAACTGTGGAATGAACTTTGTGTTTATCTTTTTACAATCTTCTCATGCTTATTTTTTACGTACTATAAAGTGTTATAAGCCACTTTGTGATTTTCATCTGAGAATGGTGCTAAATAAATAAACTGTACTTCCTAAACCTCCTCTAAAATGTTCATTTACTTTTAGACAAAACTTTCCATAGACGACCAGGTTTAGAAGACACCTATAATGAAATTTTGGCATTGATTAGATGTCCACATTTAGCCATGATTTGGGAAGAATAAATGAACATTGCCAACATGGGTGTCAAACCAGAGCTCCGTTTTCAAGGACATACACTTCAAAGGTAACCAGCCAAACAGAAGTTGTAATGCAAAGACATAAGGCTATCTACTATCTTTAATGTTGCATTTTAGTTTAAGATAACCATTTTTCAAACTTACAAAGTTCCACTTTGTCTTACAATGTCCCAAAGATAGCTTGTCTGCACACAAATTGTACTGTCTGATGTTCCTCTGACACATTAAATGAAAAGACACATTGTTTTATGTTTCCATCTGCCACTAAACTATAAATGTATATAAATTATTCTTCATATAAAACAACTTGGCCATTGTCCTTTTTCAACACTCAGCTAAAAAGTAATTGTGTTTTTTGATGCTGATGCTGATGTTATAAACACAAAATTGGTGACTGAAAAGTGGGTGAAAAAAAAAGACATTCAGAATCAATCAGCATTAAAGTCCTGGATGGTGCTTTCTGGCATTTTTGCATCATTTACAGACTTGGATTATGTGTCTTGCATATTTTAAGAGGGCTGTGTGTTCCAAAACTTAAGTTCTAAAGACTAAAGTGCTTGAGTTAAATGGTGTCTAAATTTAGAGAGAGATTCAGGCCTAAATGAGGTCTGCGACTGGACTCAACATTGAAATTGCGTCCGTTACTCAGTGGGAGAATCCGGTTTATAACCTAAAGTGCTCTTATTTTACTCTCGTCCTGATTAATCCATTAAAAATTTAGCTAATTGGACACTTGATTGCTGTGTTTTGATGAAAGCTTTGAGCAGGTCTGTGGTTAAGAGGTTAGCACTGGTGTCTTACTTTGCAGGTCCCTCTCCCTGCCTGTGGCAGTTTTTCCCAGGTCCTTCAGTTTCCTCCCACACCTTAAAAATGAGGATAATTTGGTAAACAATCATGGGTTTGACAATGAATGGTTGTCCGTGTGTGTTAGCTCCGTCACTGACTTGATGAAAGTCTCCAAATGAGTCCTGGCTTCCAGCCTCCGCAATCCTCAACAAGAAACAAGCAAATACATAAACAAAAAATAGGACATAACTTTGATGATGTGATGAACTTAGGCAGTACCTTGATGTATACAAGTTGTATTCTCATTCGCCGGCAAAACTAATCTGAAGTGATCTTTTTGAAAGACTGCAGCCACGTTTCATTGACTAGTTTGAATCAAACAAACGGGCGCACAATGCCTCCACGAGGTGGCTGTGTGGACAGTCTTGTTTGTGAGAGTAAGTCATGAAAAGTTGGGGATGGGAAGACGAACCGATTTGTTCACGCAAATGCGCACAATGTGACTGCACTGGCAGAGCAGCCATGAAACGTTGGAGCTTTGGGATTTGGGAATGTTAATGTACAGTCTTTGTATTAAATCTTATGCATTTGTACTGATAAAATTTGATTAAAAAAGAAAAAATAATTATAATTAATTAATAATTATTGATTATTTATTTTTATTATTTGAAAGAAGAACCTGGAGGCAGATTTGTTTCTACAGGCATCCATATTAAAAGAAATGTGTGGTTTTACTTTTTTGTATGAAGAACACAAAAGTTTGTTCATAACTTTTAGTGGACGTTCTTCTGGTTGCAGTTCCTGCTGTTTAGTTGCATTGTTTTCCCATTAGCGACACCTACTGCTCAGGAGGAGAACTACAGCAGCAGACTTCAACAAATAAGGGCTTTACCCTGATTGTATAGATCCACTGATAAACTGATGTTACAGAAAGACAACATTAACTTGGGTTTTATCATTTATAAATTAGAAAATATATTTTCTGCTCACTGCTGAGTTCCTGAAGGAGTAACTGCTGCTGGAAGTTTCTTTTTTTTTAACCATGCCTCAGTTTTGTGTATTGTTTAATGTTTGTAAGTCAGGTTTTATAAAAGTGTATTGTAAATTTAAGATGAGACATGTTGGTAAGTTGGCATCTTTTATTAAGTAGTAAAAGTTTAAATGACTGATAGGATCATTCCTTTGTTTTGTTGTATTGCATTGAATCTCAATTGAATCATAATCCAAACTCATATTGAATCACATTGCATCATTATTAAAAGTTGAACTGTATTGGGTTTAGGAGTTAATCATATTGTATTATATATTCTTTTTGTTGTCCATGTATTTATAATGCATTGAATTACTGGCAGTGTATTGAGATACGTAATGTATTGTCCACAGAACAGAGGTGGCCAACCCTAATAGAAACAGATGTGTTATATAACGCTCATCTTCAAAGTGCCTGAGAGATTTCATGGGAAAGGTTAGGGTAGAGGATTGGGGCCATCAAGACATACACAAAAGTAATTATTCTGACTCCATAGCAAGCAGCTAATAATGGATGGAATCCTGACTTTCTGAGAAAAGTCAGAATTCTTAATTTTTCTCTAAATTCTGAGTTTTCATATCAGAATTCAGAGAAAAAAGTCAAAATTCCAGGATTTTTTTTTTTAACCCCACCGTGGCCCTAATTCTCTTCCATATCAGGTCTCTTTGAAAACAGGCTCATTAAATTAATTATTTCATTCACCCTTTTTTTAATTTGTAATTTCTACATTTCAAAAATGGCAATGGAAATCCAACGCCTGATCCATTCATGTCCCCTTACACTTCTAACTTTGACTGTATTTTAATCAAAAGATAATTTAACTGAGCTGACTGAGTTTAAGTTATCTAAATGATAAACCTAAAGTGAGACTATGTTAATTAGCCAAGACATTTATTTATCTCTTCTTTAAAGCCATGTCGTGCATGAGGGATCACAGTTAAAACTGCTTAATTAAAAAGGAATTAATCAGAAATTCCTGACAAGAACGATAAAGACTAACAGGACTACAGAATTTTGATAATAATTAGAAACAGACTTAAAAGGTGAAAAACAAAACCAGATATCGTATTATTATCAGCAATAGGGAAAGATTACTCACTGAAGAGCCTCTTCATGGCATCTTGAGCATCATTAAAGATGCTTTTATGGTAAAATACTGTACAAGATGCTTTCTAAAGACCTGCAGGTAAAACTGTTTGTTATAGTTTATGTTTTTTCTTTTTTTTTTATTCCTCTCAGTTCTGTATTTAGTGGTTCTGCATTGCATTTTGACAGAACCATCTTGGTTTTAAGTTGTATTGTTATCACCTGCCAGCAAAAGGTGGTAACGTTTTTGCCCATGTCAAGCAGATCAGCGGTGTCCAGTCCTGGTCCTTGAGGCCACTGTCCTGCATGTTTTAGGTGTTTCTTTGCTTTGACACATCTGATTTGAATGACTGAGAGATCAACAGGCTTCTGCAGAACTTGAAGACCTGCTAAAGAGTACTGCAGTAGATAAACTTTAAGAAAGCTCTCAGAAACTAATCTACCTTTAGCTTATTACCTTTTGGAGTCAAACCTGTTCAAAATGGCCACCACAGCTAAGCAAAATTAGGAACACAGAGTCAACACAAAGCTCTTGTGAGATTTTTGTACTTAACTTTAGGCTGTACTAAACCTTCAAGTTATTCATTGAAGGAATAATTCAGCTACAGCCATATCAAATTTTAGCTTGGCCTACATTTAATGTTAAATCTTGATACAGTCTATAAAATTTGCACAGTGATTCGACAGACTTTGAACATTTTTTCTGATTGCGAAGATGTGCAAAGCATCCAAACAATGACCAAAACATCTTTCTGGAAGTGCACTTTGAAGAGTTCTTTTCATATCCCCAATTTTCATTCAGGACGCCATAAATTGTACGAATCTGCTCACCAGCTTGCCTCAAACAGATTATTTCTGACTCCAACTGAGTTTTTTTTTTTACACTAACATATGTGGCAAAAAATACAAAACAGTGATGGTAGCCTTAATGTTAAGAGTTTTTACCAACCTGTTTCTTCTGCTCAGAAAAGCTGGTAGTAAAAGATCTGTCAAACATAATCTACAGCTTGCAATACTCCAAATTGCTGTAAACGTCAATCAGACCATTATACAGTCCCCTACTGCGCCTGTTATTGGTGCTGTATAATTCAATCTCTAAACTTTTTTCCACCTTCCCACCCAGTTTTAGAGTTTTCTCAGCCACTCTTGGGTTATGCTATGGGAAGTGTTGAAATAGCGCTGTGAAGCAGAGATGTCATTACAGACTCTTTGCTGCTGTTCTCATTATAAGAGATCAAGTGAAACAGCAGCAGCTTTGCTGCCTCTGGAAAGCTGTGATAGTAATTGTGTGTATAGTTTTGTGTACGTGTGTGTTGCAGAAGAAAACACTGTGTGGATCTGGGAAAAAAGCAGAACCATAAATACCGTGTTTTACTAAAGTACACCACTGCCAGTTGTACAGTATCATTTCACTGAATGGCTTCTCAATAAAAAGAAAGAGTTGTTTTCCAACAAAAGCAGAAGCGGTGCAATTTTGGTCATACTACACCATCGACTGACAGATGCATTCCTATCAGCTTATCCCAGATCAACTCAAGGTCAAACGCAACTTTCAGTGTAAGGTAATACACTCCAGTATGCTGCTCAAGGTTCTGGTTAATATAGCGGTCATATCATGCTGAGTTAGCCTTTAAAACCAGATGCCATTACTCTGTGCGTGAGTGATGAGAGACCACACTGAAAGACAGATGTAAGAGCAGACTTTGATGAAGTCAGTCTTTCCTGTTATTGCTCCATATACTATATATTAAATATTTTTACATAAACATCCATTATCTGTACCCTGATAAGTTCTCCTACGTTTGGAAACGCCACGTGAACTCGAAAGGATCAAAACTCGCAGCAGTTTGCTTTCATTTTGTCCCTCCTACTGTTATCTAAATAAACTATAGGAAAATGAAAAAACACTGGCTGAAACGAAATCTCTAGAACCCATTTATGAGCTGGATAAAAATAAACAACCTCATAATTAAGGCTCTGTTTGTTTGAACTGTCCTTTGAATAGTGTGCAGAACACTGATGTCTAAAAACGGTTTTATTGAAAGTCAGTGTCCAGTAACTGAGGTACTGTAAGAGGAGGTCAAGTATGTGAGGGCAGTGCAGGACGTGCACAAGGACAGTGGGATAGTGGTGAGATGTGAAGTAGGTGTGACAGATGGGTTCAGAATGGGAATTACATCAGCGATCAACTTTAACCCCTTCCTGTTTGCAGTGATGACGGACGAGTTGACAAATGAGGTCAGGCGTCGCCATGGATTATGATGTTTGCAGATGACGTTGTGATCTGCAGTGAGAGTAGGGAGCAGGTGGACGGCAGCCTGGAGAGGTTTGCTCTGGAGAGAAGAGGGAAGAAAGGAGAAACGTGTATGAATGTAGTAAAGCTGCAAGGAACAGAGGTGGATGAGTTTAACTACCTGGGTCAACCATTCAAATATATCAGTAATGCACAGGAGAGGTGAAGAAGAGAGTGCAGAGTGGGATGAGTGGTTTCACTTGAGTGTTAGGCATCATATGTGGCCGAAGAATAGCTGCGAGAGTAAAATGTAAGATTTAGAAGACGGTAATGAGACCTGCTATAATGTGTGGCTTAAAGACAGTGGCACGAACAAGAAGACAGGAGGGGGAGCTGGAGGTGGAAGAGATGAAGAGTCTCATTGGAAGTGACCAAATGGACAGGATTAGAAATGTGCCTATCAGAGGGACAGCTCAGGTTCAGTGGTTTGGAGATAGAGATAGAGTGACAAGGCTGAATTGGTTTGGACATGTGCAGAGGAGGGAGAGTGGATATATTGGACAAAGGATGCTGAATATGGAGCTGTCAGGGAGGAGAGTAAAGAGAAAGATCACAGAGAAGGTTCATGGATGTAGTGAAGGAGGATATGCAGAGGGATGGTGTGATAGAGGAGCATTCTAGAGAATTAGCTATGTGCTAGGAGAGCTTATAAGGTCTTTTTTTATGGCTTTAACTGTTCTCTCATTTTGGCACTGAACTAGGTGCTAGGTGAGATAGAGGCAGATGATCTGCTGTGGGGTCCCTTACAGGGAACAGCCAAAAAAAAGAATCCAACTAAGAAGGAAACATCCAAGTTCATCATGGAAGAAATGGTTCAAAAATTCAAAAATATACATCAGTGGCACATTTTCTGTTGTTCTAGCTCCATAAGTGTGTGTGTGTTGGGCTTCAAATGGAGCACTGGATATCAGGGTTGAGTGCAAACTTTTATCTTTAATTTGACTGTGGTCAGATTCAGCTGGGCTGAGGTCAGAGGACTGATTTGGCAAGTAAAGAATACCCATCTGTATGAGTCTGAGAATCATTAATTTTATTATGTTTGAATCAGCCTTTACCCCTGAAATGATGTGAAGAACCTCAAACACCCCGAAAGTCAGGCAGTCAGCATGTACACCTCACAGCTGGTTTTCTCAGTTCAGCGCCAAAGTGAGAAAATAGTGAAAACAATAAAAAAAAAAAAAAAATCACACACTCACACGATGACCTTATAAGTTCAGATTTTACAATGTGGCACAAATATATCCCAGATGGTTGTCATCTGGAATATATTAGGTCATTTTTACAAGCTACATTAATAAATATTTTTGTGTCTGACTACTAGACAGATTTCAACATGAAAAAAAATCTTGTTTCGGCTTGAACAATATGTAGGCATTAAAAGATTTGGTTCAATAGGGACTTAAATCCTATTTGATAGACAGGTGTTTATTTGCAGATCAGTATTCATCCTTTGCAACACCAATTTCATGTGGAGTTCCTCAAGGGCCCATTCTTGCCCTTATTCTGTTTCCATTATCCACTGTTGACTCCAGGATCCATTTTTTAGAAAGTATTGTATGCAGTTTCACTGGTTTGTAGATGATATGCAGATGCATTTATCCTTAAAAATAAAAACCAACAATTTTTAAATAGTCTTTTTTTTTTACTGTTTAAATGACAAGACATGAATTAATTTAAATGTCCTTCATCTTAATGAGAACACGACAAGGCTCAACTTATTTGAGTGGAAAGATTTTGTAGATGTATTTCAGGGCCTCTTGTGCCATTCAATTAATCTGTAAACATCTTTGGTGTAATTTTGATAAACAAATCAGTTCAGTTGCCAGTACAGGCTTCTTTCAATCATGTCTCTTAGTGAAGGTCAGGGCCTAGTTAGATTTCAATATTTTTGAAAAAAAGCTCTTAATACAACACACAGATTATTGTACTTCTTTCTTTAAAGATCAGGCCTCTCTTCATCTTCTGCAGTTGATACAAAATGCTGCTGCTTGCCTTTTAAACAATTGTGTTCAATCCAATCAAACTTGTGTTTTCTGCATTAATCTTTACCACATTATACCTCTCACTCCTATCTAGCCCAAAAGGATAATTATCAGAAAAGACCTTGTTGAGAAACACTTATATAGAATTGATTTTTTGGATACAAGCAAGGGTGTTAAAACGACATGCATCTCTAACTAAGCCAACCTTTTTTTTTCCTAGTTTGTGCCTGTAGCTGCTCCCAGCTTGTTAAAAGCCCCACCCCACCCTGTTGTTAAGTTGCTGTACAGTTTCAGTGCAGCTCATGACATTCAGTAAATTGTTACTTTCCTCTTTAGGGCCTGCCCAAAAGCTTTTCTTGCTTATTTATTTGCCCGACTTACCAAGAAGATATTTGGTCCTTGTAATTTTGTACAATTTAAAGCATTTAGTCAGTGAAATGAGGTGTTTCTTTTGGAGATTTCATGGAACAAACAGATGGCTTATCATCATTAATCTTTAATTGAAAAGTGTTTTGGCTCACACAAAAAAAAAACATCTTTTTGTTTTCTAGAAATTTCACGAGGCAACAACAGCCAGAAAACATAAAAAAAAATGTCTGCTTATAAATCAATATTCCTAATAAGGGAGTGGAAAGGTGGATGCATGAAAAAAAAAAGTCATGGTGGTTGACCCAGGCTCAAGCTGAAAAGCAGGAAATAAACTTTATTAAACTATAAGAAGCTGCTGCAAGACAGGTTATAACAAAGGTCCAGAACTAAACAAATCAGGATCAAAGCTCGACAAGGCAATAAACTGCATGGGGAGAGGACAATAACAAAAGTGTGACCATGGGCCACTGAAATCCTGGGACTAAACACACACCGACATAATTACAAAAACAAACAGCAAGTGTGCTAATGAGTGACTCAACGAAAGGGCTGTACTACCAAGCATGATTAATGACCTACCCAGCTATGTAAAGCTGAAAGTCAGAGTTTCTGGTATCACAAAGAAGGCTCTGTTTGAGCCTGGTTAGAACTCCACAGTAACAGAGGCTGAACTCATCACCAGCTCCAGAGCAGTTTTGGCCTAAACTGCTTGTGAGAAGCTCCATTTGCTCACTTATTGTTTTCCTGATGACCTGGCAGATATGAAAATCAGACAGAAGCAATGTTTTTATGCCACCATAGTTATGTGTCTTGCTGGAACATTTAAAGGGAAAATGTTAGATTCTCAAACATTACAAAAATCATACACTGCACAGTCATCTTATGAGTCAGTGCACTGCAATCAGGTACTCCACTGTTGGCATTTTCATCACCAAACTTAATCAGAAACAATGTTTATTCATGGATATATTGTCATTTAGCAAAACACCCATAGATTCTAATCTTAAATCTATCCTGTTTGATCAGTGCACACATTCAAGCTGCAGTTAGTTGACAGTAAAAAATAAAATGGGAATTATATGAGCCATTACCATCAGAACCATGATTTAAACTGATGATGTCCAGATTTGCTGAGAAGTTCATTAAACAGTTGCCTCTGTTTGTCATAAAATACTTAATTAATACAGTATTTATTTGATTAGGTCGCTGAAGTGATTTGCACATTATAGGATCGTGTCAGAGCTCAAAGAACCTTTTGAGTGTCGAGTGACGTGAGTTCCTGTTTCTGTTAACTTACTGATTTACACGACTAAGAGTTTTCTACAGCATCCCTCACATGTTCTAATTGTGGCAACAGTGTTTTTATTGAAATGACTTTTATATTTTTGACTCAATTAATAGAAACTACTGATCTCTAGAAATAAAGTCTCGGTGTCATTGTGTGGGCAGCAAGTAGACTTAGTTACTGACACAGGGAACCAACACTGAGGAGAAGTTTACACATTTCATTTGCAACTTCTACAAGATTTTACTAAGACAGATGATGCTATCAAAGCGTTGACACTAGAGATGAACATTAATAAATAAGTGCTCATAAATGCCAGTTTGTTATCACTCTGTTTTGCACCGATAAATGATTCACTATTCGCTTTTTTTAATTTTATAATTTAGCACATGATTTTTTTGTATGATGCTGCTTTTGTTTCTTTGACAGTTGCTTTATAAATAAATACTTTTTCTCTGACATACTCCTGACTGCACTTCAATTCTTTCTGTGCATTTTTATGTGGACAGAAATGGTTTTGGTGAACAGTGCCGTGAGGACATAATGCAATATTATATCACCTACTCAAAACTTATTCTTAAGATTAGTAGTTATAGTAGTAGTATTTTTGTTATAAATAAAGTATAAATAGCATACTTTTTCACTTTTTTTTTCTGGTTTAGTAAACAGACCCTAATAGACAACATTTTATTACTGTAATTACAATTATGTCTGTCCATAACATAGTGTTGTTTTTGGAAATGATCTCCCATTCCTAATTGAAACTTTTAATCTCACATATTTAACACATTATGATGCTGCTTTTTTAAAAGCATTTTAACTTTAGAATAAATCATGTTTGTGCCTATTGGCTCCTCAAAAGCAAAGAACTGCGCAGTTTCCTGCTCAAAAATATCAGCAGTGGATAAACACAGAAAAAAAACAGCTCATTGTATCATTGTGTTATGGGATGCACAATGAGACGGACTCCTCTTGTAGCACCAGTCTGAACCTCTCCAACTTGGTCCTCCTCTGCGTTCTTCCCCCCCCCGAGGCCGTTGACTCTTCCCTCTGTTTTGTTGCTGGTTTTATAAAACTCAACATCTGATTCAATGGCAACTTCAGTGTGGTCTCTGGAAAAGCGCTGTCACAAATAATAGTTGGACTCTATTATTCTTTTTACGTTTCAATTATATCTACAAACAAGCTTTTGTGCACTCCAACCATTAACAGTGATAGATGTGAACAGAGAACCGACGCTGAATAGTTTAAGCAAATCGACCACTTTACATGTGCAGATGGTGAGCACACTTGTGAGAAAACAAAACAAAAGAAGATATAAACCACCAACAATTAAGCCTTTAACACTGGCAAAGCACACAATCTGCTGTTGTTCTGTTATGATTTTTTTTTTTACTCTATCATTAATTTGGTCAGTCATAAAAAGGTTTTACATAGTTCAGACAGTCTCGCAGTCTGGATCGCTCTCCCCTATTGTCTCTTTGGCAGTAATCAGTTAAGGTTAACACAACATTGGGCATACACAAGTAGATATTGTCTTCACAAATAAGCATGTTTTGGTAACACTGGTAGACATTCTGACTTTAAGGAACTGGATGAACCCAAACATGATAATCATGACACTTCCAATCAACTTAACTTTGGACCAAACCTTTCATCACTTGATTAAAAATTTCTGTTTTATTTTTTATTTTTTTCTTTAGGCATTCACTACAAAAAGCCTAGCCTTTTCTAGCTGGTCAGTTGGCCAAGCAAAAGTTAGCTGACACTAGTTATATTAAAACAGGTTAATACTACAAGTTTTAAAACCCAGTTGTCATACGACCAACAAATGAATGCAGGTTAAAACCAGAACAAATAATATAATGCTAACAACTAGCAGTCAGGCGTGTTAGATATTGACATGAAAGCACATTAAACAACAACCAGTCCCTGTTTATTAGTTTACAACTTAATCCGAAGTATCACCGTTTCTAGATGTTTCTCAATAAGTGGTAGCCAATGATAATGGTAATAAAAAAAAAAAATTGCAACATGCTAACTAAAATGATTTTCCTCCTTTTCAAAGATGTTATCAAGCTAATTTGAAGAAATCCACTGTTTTCAGTTCTTCAGATGGTAGAAATGCCTTAAAGGCAGTTCTGTTTGTTTTTGCTTGTGGCTCAGACTCAAACCGAGAAATAGCCATGGAGTAAAGTAGCTGCTAATTCCAGCTAGCTTTTTCCAGGCTTGAATCAAGCTGGTTGCTTCAGGGAAACTATAAAGATGTCAGTGGTGCTGACAAGAAACAGAAAAAAAAAAAAAAAAGCAGGCGCAAAGAGAGTGTTTTATTAACTCCGGAGTGGACCTTGTGGCTTTTTGACTTCAAGTAGCTCAAAAGACCAAAAAATAGACTTCAAAAAATGGGGAAAAGACAACAAGCATGGTTTGGCCACTTTAGGTGTTCTCATCTTTTCCCTCCCAGAGATGATGAAAAAGGTTAGGAGGGGTAGAAATTCAAATGTCTTGCAGTCTTCAGCAAGGTTATGTAGAACACGTGTGTCTCAGGGGAGTGAACTAAATTCATCTTCCTGGCAGTTTTCAAAGGTCCCTGCTTTATTCTTCTCTGTTTGCCGCATAACAGATGGGTAATATTGCTCTCCCTTTGTGGTGAGCATGTCAAACATGAAACACTGCTGCTCCCAAAAATGCAACATTGCATGCAGTTCTCAGTTATTCAATCAGAGCAGGCTGAACCGAAAGTCCCTGAAACTGCTGTTGGGCTCGTGGCTTTGTGGTGCAGGCTGAAGGAACCGTGTGAAGAGTAAAAAGACAAAAAAAATAGGAAGAGACAATTTGAAGGAATGCTAAATAAAACATATTTTGTCTCTGTCAATTAATAGTCTAATATTTAAAGTAGGGGAAATTTGGCTTTGGTGCCCCGTGGCTAATGTTTTTCGTTGGGTTATCAGAGTAATGCTCTTTGACAGAGCCGTAACATAAGGCTGCTGGATCAAAAGGCATTTTGTTTTCTTTTCATCTCTCACCCTCTCAGCCAAGACGGTATTGACTGAGCAAGAAAGCCGAGAGAGGGGTGGGGGGGAGACAGACCGAGGGAGACAGAAATAGACAGAAAAAAACAGACCAGATGACTGGAGGGCTGACAGGCAGGTAGAAGAACAGCCTGTGGTGCTGGATTTTACCCTGTAAATATCTGGGACATTGCTCATCACCCCACCAACTTCCCTTCACACGCTGGAGGAGTTCTTCCGTTAATTCATACATGAGCGAGCGTTTTGGATGGCAAGTTACAGATGATTAATTCACTCACGTCAGGGCTGAATCACATCAGATGGGATGAGTCTTGTGTGAAGTTCAAATTTCTGTCTCATCTTTCATCTCAAAACACTGTACTATAATAGATAAAAGGTGTATGTGTGAAGGTGTATCCGCTTGTTGTGTTACTGATGGCTCCGGTGACAAATCCACATTATGTAATGTGACTGATAGCAACGCTCTTGGTTGCAAGATGATCATATTTGGAACTGACGTACGTGGGGGTGGGAAGGTCATATTAAGGTGTGAAGTGAATAGTTTGGAGTGAGCTATGTTGCTCGAAGTGCTTGAGTTCTAGTATTTCTGCACTAAGCTAGATTCGGACCCTCAGGGGATCATGTGCTTTGACCCTATTTTACTTACAAGCACATACGCCTAAGCTGTACATATTAAGACCAGTAGATGATAGTCGTCATCCTATTTATGAAGGACCAAATAACCTATTCTTCTGATTTTTTTTTTTTTTTTTTTTTGGGGGGGGGGGGGTCAAAAACAGACAAATGAGGGGCTTTGGGTGTCTGATCAGGTTGAACTCTTGAATGACTTAACTTCAAGTAAGGTTTTCCCATAATGCTCAACCCAGACTTAGATTTATCTGGCCTACGATTACAACCCTATGTCTGATAAAAAGATAGGATGTTGCGTAAACTGTAGATAAAAAAACAGACAGACTTATAAACACATTCTTTTTCATAATTAAACATTGTAAACATACCAAATGTTTAAACTGAGAAATTGTACCATTTTTAGAAGAAAAAATGGGGAATTTTGAGTTTAAAAGGTAATACATTTACTAAAGTTGGGACAGGCTAATGTTTCCATTGTAAAACATCTCCTCTTCTTTTAACAACAGTGTGTAAACGTCTAAGAACTGAGGAGAGAAGCTGCTGGAGTTTTTGGAGGGAATGTTGTCCCATTCTTGTCTGATGTAAGATTCAAGCTGTTCAACAGTCCTGGGTCTGCTTTGCTGGACTTTTTTTATTTCTTGATGTCCAAACTGTTTTCAACTGGTGAGAGGTCTAAACTGCAGGCAGGTCAGTTCAGCATCTGGACTCTTCTACTCTGAAGCTATTCTGCTGTATGAAGTGTTTGGTTTAACATTTTCTGAAACATGCAAGGCCTCCCCTGAGAAACACTTTATCTGGATGGGAGTACATGTTATTCTAAAATGTGAAAATCCTTTTATGCATTAATGGTGCCTTTCCAGATGTGTGAGCTGACCAATGTTAAAGGCTCTAATGCACCCCCATACCATCAGAGAGGCAGGTTTTTGAACTGTGTGCTGATAGCAAGGCAATTTATAAAAGAAGATGTGACATACATGGTTTCCAAAAAGAAATTTAAAATTTTGATTTGTCTGACCACTGAGCAGTTCTCCACGTGGTCTCAGTCCATTTTAAATGAGCTTTGCTCCAGAGAAGACGGTAGAGTTTCTTTTCTGGATGGTGTTCACATATTAATATGGCTTCTTCTCTGCATGATAGAGCTTTAATCAGCATTTGTGGATTGCACAGCAAACTGTGTTTCCAGACAATGATTTGTGGAGGTGTACCTGAGCCCACGCAGTGATGTTTATAACAGAATAAGACCTGTTTTTAATGCAGTGGCCCCTGAGGGCCCGAAGATCACAGGCATCCGATATTGACTTTCAGTCTACTCCTTTATGCTTAGGGATTTCTCCACATTCTTGAAATCTTTTGATGATATTATGAACTGTAGATGATGGGATATTCAAAGTCTTCCCTAGTTTTCCGCTGAGGAACAATTATTCTGAAATTGTTGCACGGTTTTGAGATGCAGATCTTTACTTCTGAGAAATTCAGCCTCTCTAAAATGCTCTTTTTATACCCAATCCTCCTATTGACATGTGTACAATTAATCTAATTAGTTGCAAAATGCTCCTCTCGCTGTTTCTTATTCAAACCACTTACTTTGATAGCCTTTTGTTGCTCCTGTGTCAACATTTTTTAGATGTGTTGCTGCCATGACCTTCAAAATACATGTTTGTTTTTTCTTCTAAAAATGATAGTTTTTTAGTTTAAATAGTTAATAGGTTTTCTATATTTGATTTTGAATGAAATATGTGTTTGTGAGATTTGCAAATCGTTGCATTCTGTTGTTATTTACATTTTACACAACGTTCCAACTTTGTCAAAATTGGGGTAGATCAGGATCCCTGGAGAAGACAGACAATGTGAAAAACTAACATTGCTTAGCTTACTGACAACAACTTTGATGTAGAATCTGGTTGGTCTAAGGCTGACCTTCACCAGCTAATCACAGGGTTGAACAAACAACTTTCTGGTGACAAGAAGTACAACAGTAAAGGCATTGTAAGCAAAAACTATTTAAAGCATTAGCCACATTTTACTGACTGTGACAAACCATTGTCAGTTATTCGGACCTACCAACGAGTCTCAATCAGCTTCAGATGTTTAGGGTAGAAAAACTGCCTGTTTTAAAATTTTAATATGCACTTACGCTTAACAAATTATAGGTTTTGGCTTATATGAACCATAACTCACACCAAATCAAGATGTGCTGAGTATCTTTCTGTTTGGACCAACATCTTAATTACCAAAACTTACAGCACCATTAAACAGCTAACTTTGCTTTACAATAAAATTGTTTTAGCCACAGTTTATTTGTCACTGTCTGCTTCTGACATTTTCCTTTCTTGCTTATCTGAAGGTCAGTGTACGGTTAATGTTGACCTTTGTTGACAGTTTAGGTTCAAAGGGGACGTGGATTGAAGTTTAACCATAAGGCAAACAGCTCACAGACCAAGCGTTTCTACATGACAAGACAGAAACCCCCACCCTGCCCTCACTTTTTTTTTCCCCCCTTTTACTTTATCTGTAACTTTTCATGCAGCTTCAAAGTTACAAGCAAAGACTGATATAAAGCAGCTACCACAACTAGTCTACAGTTCTGTCTGTCTCAGCTTCCATATCTTTACGATCAAGGGACTTAACAATAATACAAGCGCTTTGTAAGTGGCTTCTGTTTCAGAAGCATGAAACCCCTCACCGCCTACTGACCTTCCTTAAAGACCCCATAAGGTTAATCCCCAGGAAAATAATTGAATGTTGACCTGACTATTATTATCTCCCTTTAAGTGTTCCGCGTGGCAGGAAGCTGACCTCATAAAAGCCCCAAGGCCTCCTTGTTGCAGCCCCCTTCTACACACTAACGGACAGACACCCACATGTGCACAAACACTTTCATCCTCATATACTGACGCCAAAACAGCCGGACACAAACGCGCATCTTTGACCACAAATCACACAGGGCCACCTACCAGCAGATCGAATGCAGGAAGAAACCGTGGTCAAACTACAACACACACTCACACACAAACAAAAATGATACCCTATAGAATGATAGTGGCTGAAGTCTGGGAGGAAATGGTGCCCCATCGTCGGCCAGTGGGTGGTAAAAACTGTGTCTAAAGTGATCTTACAGACCTATGACTGCAAGGAGAATGAAATCACACCTGCCACAGACTGGTCAGGATCCAACACACACACTCATACAATAGAAAAGTATACTTTAGTCAAAAACTGTTTTGACTAAATTTGGAAAATGTACCTCTTGCACACACTTTAGGCACCATATGCACAAGTCCGCTGGTGGTCTTCACAGCGTCATGGTCCTCCGGGTTTTGTAATTAATTTAAGTTCTCGTCTCTCCTGGGGCTGGAAAGATGTCTGCCGTTTCTGAAGTCGGTAAAAAGAAGAGAACAGAGGCAAAAGTACAATTTGGGCTTTCCATGCAACATCAGCATCTTTTGTTTCCAATCCACTAAACATGAACACTCAAAATCCTACAAAAACTGTAATTAAGGATGCCAATGCATGAAGACTTTCTTTCGTTTCAGTCATTCAATTAGCTGCTACTCCTGCATCTTCAGACAAACCCACAAAAAACATGAATAAAACCTTGCAGCTCAGTCGAGAATACCGTGCTGACTTTTGGTAGCAGTATATCCTACAACATAGATGAAATTCACATACTACAAAACTGAAAATAATAATAATAATAATAATAAAAAATAAAAGAAAAATCCACAAACACAGCAATTGGATTTTGGTGAGAAATGTCCAGCCTGCTTTGAAACTCTACCTCAGGCATACTTCACGATACAAACATCCTTCAAAGTTTAAACAACTCGTAAAAAATTGGACTTTATATGACTGAACTGTTATTTTGGTATCTTTACACAACCACAGTTTGAGACTGACTACCTTTGAAGATTTAATCGCAGAATGTTCACCCTAGAGTGGGATGATGTCATGCTAACTATTGAGCTTTTTACAACAAACTCCTATTTAAATATAGACACTTTTGTGTTCTTTCATCCAGTGGGTCTCTTACTACTGTAGGACGTACAGCTTTCCCTGAAATCCTCTCAGAGTTCAGAGTGCACACATCCTAATTCTCATTGACTCTCATTGTATCTGAACTCGACCTGGAAGTGAAGGGTCTTTTTAACTTGTCATATCTCCTACATAAAACACTGTAGAAACTTGTGTTGAAAATGTGTGACGACCAGATGCTTCTGTCGCTTTTGGTAATTAGTAATTTTTGCACAGTAACTGTTTGTCTGAGGCTTATTTCTATTGTCTCACTGTCTTATCATGAGTTCTGTCAGAGAGTAAGAGACAAATGTGTGGTTACCATGGTAACCCTAATGAGCCACTGGCAGGAGCCGTAACATTTCATTTGACCTTGTTTCTTTTTACACTTCTCAAGCAGTTTGTACATCAAAACGTCAACATTTTGTCACCTTAGATTATTACAAAAAGTAATCTGAAGCTACTATCGGGCTTCAGAAGAGAAAGTTGGTAGATACTGACAGTAGCTGAGCAGTAGCACCTTTCAAAGAAATTAAGGAATTTGCTAGGTTTTTTAGGCTGTTTTTAGTACATTCAGACACACGATCCATTTATGGAGTGACATTACATCCGAGCTTCGCATTTAATTTTAAAACGCTTTAAATAAGCCTAAATGAGTTTTAATTGCTCATTAAGCCCCTATTAACTTCCATAAAATCTCTTCAGTGCAATTTAATTTTAGAAATGCAGGAGCCACCACACACTGTGTAAACAAAATCCTTTCACTTGCTACTCTTGCTCTTTAAATGGAAGCACTAGATTTAAGTGATGGCCCAGAATAGCTGTGAGTGAGCCGGTGCCGACATCCTGCTTGAAGGTGTGGTGGTTTTAAGCTTGCCAAGGAAAGCACAACTTATATTTTGTTTCCATAATTTGTGGCTTCTACACCGGAAATTAAAACAGCTACATGCCAAAGTTGTCTGACAAACCCTAACGCTCACAACCACAAGACAATATTAGGATGTAAATTTATCATGAAACCCCAAGAAATTATAGGACCGTCAAAAAGCAGAACATTAAAGATGCAAACACCTTCCAGGGAGGGACATCAACCAGTCTATGTCAGTAAGCCAACATACTGGGCAGCTGAAATGGAAAAGATAAACACACAACTACCTGGGCTCTTAATCCATTCAAGCAGTCACCAAGAAAAACCTCAGTCAAGGAGGTCACCCAAAAATATTTCAACCTGTCAATGCTTCAGAGCTGCAAGGCTGCCAGAGAAGACATTTGGAGAAAACCAAAGTGGGGCAAAATCGGCAGGGTGAAAAATCTCCCCGATGCAGAAGCCAAGCAGCAGCTGAGCAACAGAGACTGTAATGCTGATGTGAAACTCGAAACTCTAAGCCATAAAGAAACTTTGTCTGTCAGGCAGAAAATGGGCACAGCTCATTACGCCACTAATAGCACCCCCTACTGCGAAGCACGATGGTGGTATCGTCATGCTGTGATGGGGCTTTTCAGCAGAAGAGAATGGGAGACACGCAAATTAGAGGGAACTGTGATCAAATTAATACTTTTTTCTTACAGTAAAACTGAGAAGTCGTAGGCAGCCACTAATATTCAGATAGCCAGACGAGTACTGGAATGGGTTTAAAGAATGATGGCCAAATTTTTGTAACAGCTCGGTACAGGACATGATTTTAATCTCCTAATATTTGAACATAATAAATTGACGATGTGACTGAGTTCCAGCTTCCAACTGGAGAATGACAAAAAATAAAATCCTTCATTGTTCTCACACAGGGCTTTTTTTTTCTTAGAAATTCAAAGCCTTTATTCCAGTTGGAGTCGCAGTTGGCTGTTCATTTCTGAACAAATACTGTAAATGTTGGATGCATTGATACAAAATTGTATTTGAGCATTCATTCTTAAGGGATTAGAGCCTCCTAATTATGGTGAACTCTTTTTCTTGGAAAGCCACCAGGTGGGTGACTGTATTTGGTGAAACGTCTTGAAAACTATTCAATAGGTGTCAATGAAATTTGGTGTAGACATTCATGGAGCCTGGAGACATTTTTCTTTAGTCTCGTATTTTCTCGGGTGCCAGCAGGCTACAGCTTTAAGCCCAGTAAAGCAGCCAGTTTGATCAGTGGCCAACAACTTGCTGGATTGACTGGTGGGAAATTTAGAGTAACATCTATGGACTGCAATAACTTTTTGTTCTCTGTGACATGTCTAGACAAGAGTTTGATGAATTGAGCTCAGGGTTCCCAGTGAATGTAACCTAAGGACTGAGCTGACCTCCTGACTCTTCCTGTTGTACCACCAGCAGGTCAACTATTGAGCTTTAGCGTGATGTTTCTTGACAACTGGCGGATGAATAATATTGTGCTGAATATCTGGGCTTTGGAGAGCTGGTTATCCCGTGACCTTTTTCAACCACCTTATAAAGGGAGCGTTCAGATCTTTGAAAGTTGAGTTCTGTAGAAAGATTATGAATATCTTATCTTTTGTAGATACCGCTCTGAATTCCGAACATGCTGACAATCTAACAGCTAGTCTGAGTGGTACCAAGACCAAAGTGGATCGTGGTCGTCTTAAAACAACTCAAATCACAGCAGGCCATGCAAGCTCTATTTAATAAACCCCTACATCACTGTCAATTTTGCATTGCATAGTGATTTACATGAAAGTCTGTAGTTTTTTTCCAAGGGCAAATAGCACAATAGCTAGTTGTAGTAGCTAGCTGCACTAGTGCAGCCTGGGGCACTTCCAGCAGAAAAATCCTAATATTTGTGACAAAATTATCCTGTAATGCAAAACTGTAGCAGTGTAAAGATTTATAAAATAATGCATGCATGAAATGTAATTAACGTTTTGAGATTGCTGTTGTTTAAAGTTGGCAGCAGTCCACTTTGGTCGTGGCCTTGTTTGCACTAGTTGTTAGCTCATCCATGTGGTCAGGATGTAACTCATTATTTCCCAAACTTAAGCCAGCATTTCACATGGCTGCTACTGTTGGAGACTAGTTGGCAGACGGCATTCGTGAGGGAGTCTCCAAAATGTTTAGAAACGTTCTCAATTTCCTTGCATGAGTCATGGAAGTTCGCAAACTTGTCGCTTGAACTTTGAACATATTCAAATGACTGGTGCAAAAAGGTTTTCTCTCAAGACAGTCGCAGAGTTTTCATGGCCATCTTGAAGCTGTCTCAAACCTTTCTCAATTTACATTCTGCAATTCTTGAGCACTAGTGCTGCATTTAAGCTACCTACACAAAAAAATGTACTACAGTAGCTTAAATCATAAATGTAGAGGAGACTACCAAGGTGGGCAGAAAGTGGGCTGAAGTAGGTAGGATGGGGGCAGAGATGGGCAACAAAATAATGTACACAACCTAGAGTAATTTTGCAAGCAATGTACACAAAAACCTCGCAAAAGGCTCGCTGGTGGCTTGGTCACAAACACTCAGAATTCAGTGAAATCACAAACTATAATTTGCCTTTTGATTGTGTTTACGCAATTTGGAGTCACCAACTACTCTCCAAAAGTCGCAGCACAGTGAGATATCCCCATGCGGTTATTCAATGACCCTTCAACTGAACCACACTTCAAAAGATCCAAACTATTGCTATAAGCAGTCTTACTTGTCTAATTTTCTGTTGTTGTTGCTATTTTTTAAGCATTGCATTCCCACAGTGTTGCTATCACAACTGGTGACTCAGCTCAGTTTATACCACACCACCATGAAATGAAGAAAAGAAAAAAAAAAAAAAGACAGCACTAAAATCACAAGCACTGTACTTTGCACCTGCTATTTGCTCAGATATTTTTTATTTTGACAGTTATTCATAGAAACAGAAGCAATGCAGCAGAGGATAAATGCTGTGTCTGTTAAGACTCTGGAAGAAAAGTATTTATGTTGGACCTGTAGTGCACACAGTCATTATCATCCAAGTGCACGCACACACACAATGTATTGGCACAAATACACATGTGTAATCATCAGAGGGATACTGTACCAATGTATATGTGTGCACAGTGTAAAATGATCATATTAGAACAAGAAGCAAAAATATCAACTATGTAATGTATATTATTAATCATTATTATCATTAATCATCCATGATTCTCATTATACAATGTATCATCAGTGTGTAAGCGAGGGTTTGAAACAAATTATACAACCCTGGAAGGAATAAAAGCACTTACACTCAATGCATCATTTCTATCTTCTCTTCAACATAATTGCAACGAATGGCTTGCTAACCTCTATAAATATTTAAAGACTGTTATTTGGTGTAATCTTGGAATGGGCCATCAAATATGAACCAAGAACTGAACATATACAGTACTTTCACTGAGGTTTTGAAATTTGCTTTCAAGTTAAAGCTCGGTGTTGGTGCATAAAAATGTAATGGATGAAGGTGCATGATGGGAATGATAATCATATGTAAACAGCAGAAGCATTAAGAAAACGTTAGCATGTAAGGAGTGTCAGTGAAGGGTCAACAAATGATGAATCTACACTCATGAACAAAGAAAAAGTTAAGTACCCAGACAGAGTGTTAAAAAAGAAGTTAAACTGGTTGTTGGAAAGTCATGTGACAATCAAATTGATAGCAGAGTTGACAGTACAGGCACACTGCTGATACCATGTCCATAGGGTGTGGCTTTCCCCTCAGGCCTGTTTACAAGTGGCGACTCAATGTGAAACTGAGTCAGTCAGCCTACAGCACTTTGGCGCACAGCTGTTCTAACTGGCCCTCAAAATCTGGCAGATCAGCACTAAGTGAAAATTGGCGTCGGAGCTGATCTCAAACATTAACAATAAGGGACATGAGAGGACCTTAACCTGTTGCAGACAGTTTATAGGCATGTGTTCTGTGTGGACAGGTGTTGTCTTGTTGAAAGACTGTACCAGGATGTTGTCTCAGGAGGGGTAAGACATGCAGAGGCAGGATGTCGCTGATATAGTTCTATACCATCAAGGTCACCCGACTTACTACCAGAGGTGACTTGAAGTCACATGCCTTATGGCTCCCCACACCATGATGCCAGGAGTAACCCTGGTCCATGTCCAAACAACATTGGCAGGATCTCCCCTTGGTACCAACATACATGTACACAATGGCAATGCCAAATCAAGATTCATTGCTATACATGTTTCGACTCCAGTCATCATCAGTCCATGTCTCTAGTTACAACACACTGGGGTTAAAGGCAGCCTACTAATGAAACTGTGAACCTGTGGTCCAACTGATGATAGTCGTCGTGACACAATGTGGGATGACACATTATATTATAAAGAGTCTGACACTTATCTCTAGATAGCAGGCACAGATATCAGGGAATTCTTCAATGTTTAGTACTTAATGCAACAGTTGTCTCTTTCTGTGGTCTGTCTTGGGAGACTGGAACCATCGCAATGTTTGTGGGTGCCCCCATGTTTCCATATCAGACCACCAAATCACCAAACTAATTCGAACTATTCCTTCCTGGCATTTCTTTTTTTTTTTTTACCCCTATGTGTATTTTTCTACTCAGTGACAGGAATAACCCGAGATTATTAAATGGAACTACTTAGTGTATCATTTGGCTGAATCATTCTGAGTATGTCCAACATTAGTAAATTTTATCGACTGTAATGTCTGATTTGGGATGTTTCACTTAGAATGCACCTAGTGTCATCCACCTAATGAACAGTGTCAAATTAAATTAATTAAATTTGGATCAAATTAAATTAATTAAAACTAATTATGGAACAAATTAATTGTAAATTGCCTCATTAAGTCACAGCCAAAATGATTTATTCACCGTTTCTTGTGTTTTTCATAGTTCCAGATGTGTATAGAAAAATGTTCATATTGCTGCAGAGGCTTTATTGAAGGCTCCACTGACAAATTAGATCCTGAACATCAGTAATCATAGCCAACCCTGAAACTGTGTCATGTGTCAGTGATACTTCCAAGAATATTGATTTCAGGGTGGTATTTCTTTGATTTGTAGCCATCTCTACACATCCCTCGTCATTTTGCTCACATTACGAGTGCCATCCCATTTAAAACTTTCAAAAATTGTCCTCTAAAATCGCCCTCAATACTAATAATAATAGACTATCCAGGAAAAAATGATTATGCCTCTGAGTACCTTTAATGGATAGATATTGCAATTGAATTACGTGGGCAAGGACAGCATTATATTTCTTTTGTGAGAGATGAGTAGTCTAATTTGCTTTGGCTGCTGGTCACTTAATTCAGTCTGCCGAAAGAGGAAATGATTTCATCATCTTAAAAATGATGGCACATGAACTGAGATCATCACAGGAATAATTCCAGGAAGAAGACAGACCTGCAAGCCAACCTCCTCGCAGAGCTAAGGAAATGTATATTATTTATTGCCGCGTTTAAAAAGAAGAACAAAAGAAGAAAAGTCTGTAATCCTGTCCATAAAGAGCGATACAGAACACTGCTGGGACCCCCTGCTGAAGTCAGCAGTCTCACAATCGCTCATAATTTATAAAACTCTCCTCTTTGAAGAGCTGCCACCTGTTTTCTTTCCTCCCCCGGCGCTCTTCCCTCCCTGCCGTCTTCGTCTTCTTCCTTTCTCTGGGGACACTAGCTTTAATGTCTCGTCTCATCTCTCAGGGACTGGACGCACTCCCGCATTTGGTATTCACCATGAAACCGATCGTCCATGTGTGCCGACCTTGCGGCGGACCTGCTCTGCCTCCGTAAGGCATCCTGGCCTCGCTCGGAATGCCAAATGCAGTGAGCGACATGCAACCCTGGGAGACAAAAGCAAAAGATCGTCAAAAGGGGTTTTGTGTCAGCCACCACCACACGACTCCCCTCTGCCATTGAACTGTGCGCTATGGTTCATCACTTTGGCACGGCGTAGATATTAAATTTTGGACGGTGCTGGGATTTCAGTCAGCTTATTTGCATCGCAGCTGCTGTAGCTGCGGTAGGCAGCAGATCTGAAAATAATTGTTCCCCTAAATGTCACTGCAGTTGTAGCGACAGAACTGAATGAACTAGGAGACCTGTTCCTCGATTCAACACAAATAATCTGACATCCTTAACATCTCTACAGTTCCTTGACAGATCACAGCGCAACACAATACATGTCAACCTGATACTGCCAGCATGTTAAGGACACCATTGTGTATATATGTTTGTGTTGATGCATTTAGGTTAAAGCACTGCTGTAAGCATCAGCTCTACTTCGCAGAGTCATTAGTGTAGATATAGAATCCAACCCTTTTAGACTACATGCCACTTAAAGTTTGTGCGCTATAATTCCTGCCTAATTTTAAATAAACAAAGCGGGACGGCCCTGGATTTGAATGTTAGCTGGGGTCTTTTTGTGTGGAGTTTTCATGTTCTTTTGTATTCCGGTTTCCTCCCACAATCCAAAAACCTCTGTGTTAGGTTGATAGGAGACTAAGTTTGCCTTTAGTGTGAGTGTGTGGTTGTCCGTCTTGTGTCTCTGTGTTGGACTTGTGGCGGACTGAAGACCCAAGGAGGATACTACAAAGCAAGTTCAGCAAAGCAGGGCTTTTTTCCCCCTTAGCTTTCCATTAAGAAATTATGGTAGGTAGGTAGGTAGGTAGGTAGGTAGGTAGGTAGGTAGGTAGGTAGGTAGGTAAGTAGGTAGGTAGGTAGGTAGGTAGGTAGGTAGGTAGGTAAGAAACTATGGTACTATAACTTATATCACTTTAGTCATTTTTACGAAACAGTTTTGCAAAATAGTCGCAAAAACTAGTCCATATTTAAACTCCCTCCGACTGTCACTAATCGGGCCGGCCACGTCCCACGTAGATGTTAGCTTTCAGAAATGAAGTGAGCTTCATGGAACCAGAGGAGGTGTGGAGCGGAGCTCAGCTGTGTTGAAGTGGAGAATTACTCATTAAATGTGAAACAGATATCTTTCACAGGAGATCAGACATGACAAAATAACTCAGTTTAGCAATTCTCTTTGTGGTTAACAAAATCCTTTAACTAAATGCAGAATCGTTGTGTGTTCTCCTCTGTAATGAATCTATTTATTATTGTTTCATGCACATAAAAATGGACGTTCCACAGACATTTGTTGCTTTTCCTGCTCAAAATACACCAATTGAACAAATCAATGTACGGTCTGTTGCAAGCTAAATAACTAGTTACACAGCATGTATTCATGTACTGGCATTTTCTTTAAATAAAGGCGAAAGGCTTCTTGATGGGTGTCCCATTTTGTAGGTAGGCCAAGGGGTAGGGGTAGGGCTAACACCAGGAAATGGGATTTGAGTCATAGTTAATTCTGAAGTGAACCCAATATGAAAGTTCTTTAAAGTGCAAAACCATCGATGTAAAATCCTTGGTTTGGCCTAACTGAAAAGTGTTTGCAGCCACTCAGATTTAAAATTTTGCTCTACAGCTTTAGACTATTGTCCAAGGATTGTCACTTTCAATATAGGACCTGTCTACAGCACTCTGGAAATTTTTTTAAAACAAAATTCCTTTTTGTTTCTGTTTATAATGAAAACTTTTTGTTAGAACTGTCCACACACGTCTGCCAAAGAAACTAAAATACCACCTTGTGTTGTGAACATTTACACTAACAACATTAAAACACAAGAAAAAGGACATTCTTACTTTGGCTAAAGATTTTCCCAAAAGAATTGTAACTCTTTTGTTCCCCCTCCTTTAATATCATTCACAATTTAGCTTCAGTTCAGTTATTAAGTATAATGGTGACAGGATCAGGATAAAGTAAGACAGGTGTAAAAGAAAACACATTACAAACAGCTTTATTGTTGTTTTGGTTGTTAGAGCATAAGGTGATATGGGGCATGTGTAAAATAGGCTGCTACAAATGCCATTGTTTCTCAAAACTCCCATATTTTCCACCTAAAACTGAGTTTATAAAAATCATCACAACAGTTAAAAAGGTTTGTTTTTCTCACCACTTTGTGTGGACAAAACGTACAAACAAAGCAAAAAATAATAATAAAAAAACATCTCAGTTTTAAAGCATATCCAGTGTAGACAGAACCTGAGCTTTAATCCTTCTTGGTTAAACTCTAAGAAAACTTCAACAAAAAAAATGGGCTTTTTCAATAGGCTTTTTGTAATATCTCGTAATTTACTGTGACAGTTAGTGAGGTTAAAGAGTCAAACCCACACAGGGATGGATAATTTTTCAGTCTTTAGAGAGCTGTCTTCAGATCCATGTCATACTATTACTTTCACATCCTCAGGTAAACTCTTTTTTTAAGTAAAACTCAGTTTAGTGTAAAAACATTTTGGATTATCAACTTTAATGTATAAGTTTAGCTGTTGGGAGCATCACAGAACCATGAAGAACTTTCTTTTGTGTCATTTTGTCCATTGTTGTATTTACCAGATTTGTATTCAAGACGACACCTCAACGCACTGCAGCTCGATTAGCAGCTATCTGCAGCCGACCACCAAACACCTCATCATCATCATCATTTTTGCTTTAACTGTGATTAATGTGCTTTGCCCCATCGAGGTTAAAACAACCGCAACGCGTCGTTTACTGGCTTCTTCCATGTGTTTGTTGACAAGCTGTCTGGGACACACTTAACATATCATCTAGCATCAAGCGGAGGTTGCGTGGCAGCTACGCGGGGGGGGTCGAGAGGTCAGGTCATTACATTACCATCTGTTAACAATGGAGCTTCCCTCACGAGACGTATGGATATGTAAAAAAGAGGGCAAGGAGAGCTTCGTCGCAGAGCGCCGCTCGACGGGACGCCACATCGCGGCCGGCAGTTTCCCAGAGATGTGACGCTACGGCGGCCGCATGAGGGGAGAGGGAGGAGGAGGAATGCAGGGTTGTAATCATAAACATATGCTGCTGAGTGAGAGGAGGCTACCAAGAGACAGACATAGCTCAACACTTGGACACATGCACGGGCTCGGAAACTCGCAACAGGCTCTGTGAAAACATACCTAAACAGGGAGACGTAGGGCATGTCATTTATTTCGCCTCAGTCCGCCTCCCTCCTCAGCGGGATTTCACTTCAAACCGTATGGAGACAGAGAACAGACGCCGCGCTCAAGATTTAGCAATAAGGAGCAGTCGGGGATGATGAAGTACGGTTACATGTTCGTTTGACGTTAAGAATAGCGGCTGTTTTCTTCCTCACTGTACCGCGGCTGCTCGGCAAACCGCGGACCTCTGCTATATTTATAAGGGTGGTATTTCACGGGGCCGCGACTGCCGGAGACTCGAAGTTGCGAGAAAATAGGCGAATTTTTAGTCGCAGTTTGACCGGATTCTGAGCTTCCGCGACCAGCGAGTTGTGCAGCGGGCCATTTTTTGAAAGTCACGACCTATTTTTGTGTGCGGGGCCTGAATCCAGAGCTGTAGCCGTGGATGTTATTGTCATAAGTAAAGCAATTTTTTTTTTAATTTTTTTTTTTTAATTCAAGCGACAAAACAGCAAGCCTCTAGGAAGCTGAGAACCCTTCAAATGTTTGGAGACATTTTACATTTTGGAGACTCCCTCATGTCTAACACGCTTGATACTTGATGCACATTTTAGTATTATATACTGAGACTAAGAGCAAAATGCCTCGGTAATACACAGTGGGAGTTTAAATAATATGTCACAATAAAAGAGTGCCAATTATCCTTAAATCCACAAAAACACAAAAACCAGTACAGTTGTATTTTTTTTTTGTGTGTGTCATTTATTTTTCTCACATTCTGTAAGTTTATGATTATTAGGTGAAATGTTTTTGCCTGTGTCTGTGTGTTAGCCTGTCTGTTAGCAAAACATCTCATGAACAACTGGATGGATTTTAATGAAACCCTCAGAAAGATCTTGTTAGACGTACATCTACAACTGATTAACGTTTGGAGTCAAACTAATTTAAGACGGCTGCCACAGCTAATCCACTTAGCAAACACGAAAATGGCTATAACTCAGTCAATCCTACAGGTTTTGAGCTCATATTCAGTGTGGTAGTAATGGAAAGTCATGCACAACATATAATTTAGGGGCTAATATTTTGCACGAGATCTGACAGTAACCTGCGACAACGCACTCAGTGGTCTTTTTAGTTTTGACCAAAATGGCCTACAACTTCATCATTTCTCATCATGAGGTCTTAGTTCAAAACTATGGCATAAAAAGAATGCGAGGCCTTTAAGTTACTGTGTCTTTTAGTCCTTTTCCAAAATTGGACACGGCTAATTTTATTTCCGAGGCTAATAAGCTTAACAATAAAGCGGGGCAGGGATTTATGGTGGTTTCCACCGGCTAACTGGGCCGGTCCAGCAGGGGCATCAATCAGAGGGGAAAATGCTGCAAGGCCCAGGCCTGGTGGAACAAAAGCTCTGCTCCTGACTGACTGCAGAGCCGCAATTACATCTCTGCCCTTCTTCTGTTTGCGCTGTCTTTGCAACAATTTTTTTTTTTTGCCAAAAGACAATTTGCATTCTTCAGAAACTATTTTTATGCTGTTGAAAGAATGTGACGGTGTTGTTGTTTTTTTTTTTTTTTGTTTTGTTTTGTTTTTCACTGGAAATCCTTTTTTTTTTTGTTTGTCTCTGCTCCATGCGCAGGCTTCTGGCTGCATGTGCCTGCAAGGCTGGCACGTCATTGTTCTACTTAGGTGGGCTCGGAGAGTTGCGCTCAAACTTTTTTTCCCAGACTTGAAATACGTTGGCTTCATTAAGCTGTAAAAGTGATGGCATTTTGCCGTGATGGGGTAGGGGTGGGGGTGGGGGGGGGACTTCTACATGAATAATCCGTATTTGGCTTCAGGAAAATTGAGGCAGGCTGGAGCAGAAGTAACTGTTTCCTATTTTCTGTGAAACTACAGAACAGATGCATTTTTTAAAATTTGTTTTACCGTGAATTTTCTTTCCTTTTTTTCTTTTTTTTTTTTTGTAGCTCCTAACCACCGTGAGTGGGAGGAATGTATGATCCCCGTCCTGCAATCTTACAAGTTGCAGCTGTGGTTCTTTGGAAGTATGTAGTTATTTATGTTTTGTCATTCGTCTTTGTGTCGATGCTAATCGCCACTTTCTCGTTTGATAAATTAATTTGGTTTTCTTTGTTTCTTTTCTTCAGCTGTCATCGTAGTTGCTCCTATGTCATTTCTAATTGTTTTGTGGTTGTTTTGATTTTGTTGTTGTTGTTGTTTGTTTCTGCAGATATTTCCTAATTGAATTATTTCACATGTATATGCACTCATTATGCAACTGTCGACATTGCAGTCATTTTGCATTGTTGCATTTTTATTTTGTTTTTATGTAATTGTCTGATGGCTGACTCAGCATACAGGCGACTGATGGTAGCCGGCTCCTGTCCATGACCCCCCCACAACACATTAGTTAAAACTTAAGGGGGAGGATTACACCATCAGGTTGTAAAAAGAAGATTGCAGAATGTAAAACTGCACCAACAGACTCCCCTTTTTTGGAATCTGTTGTGTGTTTTCGTACACGAGGTTAGAATTTAATCAATTTAGACCTTTTATTATGTCCTAATTTGAAAAACCTCAGAACTTAAAGAGGGCAGACCTTCTTTTTTGTGTGTTTTAAATGTCTTTGATGTCATTCCTGCAGTTGTCTCGTGTAGCTTTTTTTTACAGGAATAAATATTTTTGTAGATGATTTACATCTCTTTGTCATTTACAAATACTTCTTAAAGCTTTTTATCTGCTTCTTTCTCGTTTGCTTGCCTTTGATGTTGCCTTGCATCATTTGAGTGAACGTGTGTGTTTGCAAACTCATCCTAGAACAAATGGTTTAAAAGAAAAGACTTCAAACAGAGACTCAGGGCCCTCTTAGCCTGCGCCTGGCATTATCCTCAAAAACTGTTTATGCTCTTTGTTTGTAAATAGTTTGGGCGAGCGTTTGTTTTAATAATATTGTTTATGCATAGAATGGACTTTAACGTCTGTTTATTCACAAATTCTTCAAAACTTACAGATTTTTTTTAATTTACAAGCACTTGAAAATTGCACTACAGTAATGTTAATTAGCAAACAAGAGACAGCTACTTTTTTCTGTGCAGTTGCTGTGGCCTTCTAATTACCGTGATGTCAACGTAAAGACATGGGTCGCATGTTAAAGTATTACAGAACTGTAACTACGTGCGATCCACAGTAATTGTATCAACAATGTGACATGTTGAACTGCAGCTGCATTACTGGAAAGAGGACATGTTTTTTCTTGGCCCTTCCCAGAGATAAACCCGTTAAAGACAGATGCTGTGTGTATCCCTTTAAAACCACGCACGGTACTGGAGTTTGACTGTGTCTCCTCCTTAAACATGTCTCCCTGACGCTGAGCCTTGGTCTGAATGGCAGCTTCCCGAGTCTGAGGTGGATGGCTTACCGTCAATTTTTGTTTTTCATCCCAACTGTAACCGCTTCTCCTCGCTCATCAGTCTTTCTCCTAAGAGCAACTTCAAACCCTTTAAGTCAAGAATAAGGGAGCTGAAAATAACTGAATGCACTCCTCACCTTGTTTCATCCACTTTATTCTCCTTTTTTTTTTTTTTTTTTTTTTTTTTTTTTTTTTTTTTTTTTTTTTTTTTGAGAATTGCAGTTTTGTGACATAAAAATACACCTCCACTGCAAACACTGCATCAGGTCTTTAGGGGATTTGCATGTTTTAAGTTGCAATCTGCTCACGATGGGTTAAAGTTAGAGCAAATTCAAATGCCTCCTGCTGCCATCTGCCATGTCCGGAGGCTTCATGTTTTCAGTTCATCAGTCCAAGTCGTGAGAGAGTAAAAGCTCAGATGTAGTTGGGTTTTTTTTTCTCCTTTAAAATCGCTGCTCATATTCTATGAGCCATAGAATTTCAAAGGTCATGGATATTGTGATCCATGAGCGCCTGATTAAGTTATAAAATGGAGCAAAAGGAAAAAAAATGCTAAACCTAATCTTTACCTATGTCTACGGCAGACATTGTACACAGTTTTAAATTGTAACAATGTTTTTCACAGTGTGGTTGTTTAGCTTAGCTTGTTCAGAGCTTGTTCAGAGCACTTAAAAATAGGTGTTTGAGCCCTGCGTCTGTAATTATTTTTTTCTTTCACATATCTCGGCTAAATGCAGACCTCAAATTGACATTTAAAACAAGATTTAGACCTTAGGGAAAATTGTCGCTTTCAGGCCAGATATAGTCAGATTTGAGCTAAAACATCATTCTGTTCTATTCTTTTACCAACAGTCTGTAAACATCTAGGAACTGAAGAGAGCAGCTGCTGGAGGAATGTTGTCCCATTCTTGTCCAGTGTGGGATTCTAGCCCTGGGTCTTCTTCACAGGATTATTTTATTTCATGATGTTTTCAATTGGTTTAAGTTCTGGACTGCGGGCAGGCCAGTTCAGCACCTGGACTCTTCTACTATGAAGCCATGCTGCTGTAATGGATGCAGTCTGTGGTTTACCGTTGTCTTGCTTAAATAACCAAGGCCTTCTTGAAAAGGTATTCTCTGGATGGGAGCATATGTTGCTCCAAAACCTGTATAAACATTTCTGCATGGATGGTGGCATTCCAGATGTGTAAAGTGCCCATCCCATAGGCACTAATGCACCCCCATACCATCAGAGATGCAGGTGTTTGAACTGTGTGTGATGATAGCAGATCCATGCTTTCCAAAATGAATTCCAAATTTTGATTCTTCGGACCACAGACCAGTTCCCCACGTTGTCTCAGTCCATTTTAAATGAGCTTTGGTCCAGAGAAGACGGTGGTGTTTCTGGATGGTGTTTAAATATTAATCTGGCTTCTTCTTTGCCTGATAGAGCTTTAATCAGCATTTGTGGATAGCATGGAACTGTCTTTTCAGACAGTGATTCGTGGAGGTGTTCCTGAGTCTATGCAGTGATGTCCAGAACAGAATCAGAGCTGTTTTTATTGCAGGGGCCCCTGAGGGCCTGAACATCATCCAGTATTGATTCTCAGTCTTGTCCTTTGAGCTCAGAGATGTCTCCAGAATATTGAAATGTTTTAATGATTTTATGAACTGTAGAACCAAATCTTCTGAGTTGGAACATTATTCTGAAAATGTTCGATAACTTTGAGACTCCGATTCTTGCAGACTGGTGAACCTCTGCCCATCTTTACATCTGAGAGATTCAGCCTCTCTAAAATGCTCTTTTTATACCCGGTCCTCTTACTGATTTGTTTCCAATAAACCTAATTAGTTGTAAAATGCTCCCCCAGATGTTTCTTTTTCAAACCACTTACTTTACAGACTTCTTTTTGCCCATATCACAACTCTTTTGAGATGTTTCTGCCATAAGATTCAAAATTACTTTATTAGATAAAGGTAGTTTTTAGTTTAATTATTTGATGTTTGTACCATGTACAATTGTGGTCCATGAGATTTGCAAATCATTGTATTCTGCTTTTATGTACATTTTACACAACATCCCAACTTTTTTGGTACTGGTATTGTAATTACACTTGCCTTTTTTATGTACACGAATATGATTTAAGAAAGAATAAGCATGTTTTTGAATTCTTTTCTGCTTTTGGGAAATGCAAGCATTCCAGTGGTGTTTTCTGTAAAAAATAAAAAATATGGTGACCTTTCTTGTACCCTAGAATTAGCTCTGCAGTAACCGTTGGGCTGGCAGCGGCACTACAGAAGACTTCTCTGTGACCGGAATGAACTGAAGTCTGGCCAAACAAACAGGCGGATCCAGATTTGGTATTTAATGGGGTGTGATGTAACGCAGTGTCAGGGCTGTGGACATGAACTGGGTCTGGAGGGGTGACATGAAATGATCAGGTCATGCTTGAGTGCTGTAATCTTCTATATTACCTTAGAGCTTTGCTGAGTGGACTGGTTTCTGCGAAAGGGTTCAGGGTGAATGGTCTGTTTATTGCTTTAGTCTCAAAGGACTAAAATTAAACAAATGTTTAATCCACAGCAGTTTCATAAGGACAAGAGTAACTGAGTTTAGTCTCTCAGGCAAACTTCAAATGACAAAAAAGAAACATATTTGGAGAGTAGCTGAAGTGAATTATTGCAAAGTGCTTACATCTTTTACAAAACTAGTTCCTTTGGGATTTCTCCAGCCACCCAGCAGCTAAAAAGCTCTTTCTGAAGAAATACTGCTGAGGGTTCTGTATTTTATTTTGCTGTTGTCTGCCTTGGGTTGATCATTGTGTTATAGCTACAATTATTAACACACCTCTTGCTAACAAGATAATTGTTTGACTATATTTGTTTTTAAAGGGTGTAGGAAGTCACATAAAACTTGGTTGTTTGTATCACTGTTTTTGTTTGTTTTTTTTTAGGAAATTTAAGATTTCCTAGGAACTTTTACTCTTTTATTCTCTAAGGTAGCCTAAGAAACCAGCACAGTTTAGGCATATAGACAAATAAAGAATAAAATAAACTAAACCAATGTAGTTTTGTGGTTTGTAGTTTAAATCTTAAAGGGGAAAGGGAGAGTTTACCCTCTAATCAAGACTTGGTCCCTAGAAACAACAGGGTTTGGTGTGTTGAATTTCTATTTCTAATTTACATTTTCTTTCACATATTTGCATATGAAAGAGTCCTGTGTTATGAATTCAAAACACACTAATGTGTACCAACTCTTAACATGACCCCCCAACAGTTTTCTGTAAGCCGAACCTCCTCAGTGGGTCTAAAGACATTACCCACAAGTCGAGCAGACACAAAGTGAGGGCGTAGTCTAATTAATACACGTTTCAGTTTTTTAATTACATTGTGTGGCGTGAACGTTACCCTTTCTAACTTTGTGTCTACAAATGTATAATCAGCATTACATGCACAAGTTACCCATGTTTCCTTGAATAATACTTGAGCCACATGATCAAGTTGAAGCACACTTTCAGAGTTTGTTACTGTTTATACCGGCGCTGCTGCAGTTCTCCTCCTGACCTGCTATTCAGAAGACAGGGATCATACTAAAAAAAAAAAGGGCCAAACTTCTTAACACCAGGAAGTGTAACCAGAAGAGAAGATGCCTTGTGAAAGAAATGACGAGAGGGGATCCGTTTATGTACACAAGCCTATCTACACTTTTTAAAGTTTTGTGCTATTTTTATAGTAGATGCCTGTAGAAATGAACCTGCTTGCAGGCTCTTCTTTAAATCCTTAAACAGATCAGATTTTATTGGTACAAAGGCATTACAGATGATTGCATCAAGATTTCATCCAAAAACATACATAGGTTAGAGCTGCTCTGCCGATGCAGTCCCAGTTGTCAAATCTATAAAGCATATAGTAATTAGTGATTTTTTACAGATTTTTTTTCTGTCTATTTGTATCATACTTATTGGTAATATAACAGTTAATATGAGGACCAACCCACTCTAAACTGCAATATGAGAAGTACTGTATATGCATTTATTACCTCGTTCTCAGCAAAAGCTAGGCAATAGATTTAGTTTTTATTTACTGCTTCTGTAAAAATTAATGTATTGTGTAATGAAGATATTAAAAACATGTTTAAAATGCGAACCCACCAGTTATTAATGCGTTGCACACACATGACAGACAGAAGCAGTAAGCAGGGCAGGGACTTGGGAACAAGAATGCACTCTTGTGGTTTTGGATAAAAATGTCTGTCACCTTATAGCTTCTTCGGTTCATACTGGAACTTACATTAAATCACATGTGCTGTTTGTGAGCTCCAAATGTCCTCGTTTATCCTCTTGACTCATATGGTATTAACATAAAAAGGAAAAAGACACAAAAAAGAGGAGGATGTGGGTTGACGCTCCAAGACAGGCCAAAGAGAAGCAACATCCTTGAGGTTGACATCGCTGTGGAGAACTAATCTGTCCACAGACTGTGATTCAGCCCCAAGGTGAGCCTTGTGACATTTTGAGCTGATTAGGAATTTCGCCAGCCCTAGCCTTTTTTGTGTTGTGTCAACTGCTTTGACATTGCATTACGCAGTTTCATTATCATGCAGTCACATCTAATAAGGGCGCCATCCTCCAAACCTGCCGAGGAGTGTAAAAAGACCCCTTTAATGCACGGTGGCCTTAGAGGATGGCCAAAAAGACAAATCAAGCCTGTAACTGTTAGATAAGTGTGACTGGGCTTTTGGCCCAGAACAAATTGCATTACTGTCACATTATGTCTCTGGTATGCATGAATTAAGCAGAGGAATGGTGACTCTCAGTCCACCCCACTACCACCCTTCCTCATTCTTGTCCAACTTCCTCCCAAAACCTTTCGCTCTTCCTCTTTATTATTTATTTTCCACCAAAGAGGAGAGATGGCTCATTCACAGACTTTCTGTTCCCCTTTCCATCCAATTTGCATGGGGAACAATCTGACACTTTCTCTGCTCCGTTGCTGGAATGTGAGAATTGCACTGGGAGAGGAGTGTGGTTAGCTGATGGCCTTTTCTGTGCTGATTCAGACGTTGCGAGATGATGAGAGGCTTCTACAATCAGAGTGACTCTTCAGCCGACGCTGCAGCGCTAAGACCAGATATGCATTTTCATTCGGGTCAAATGTCAGCTTTTTGTAGGCTCTGAGAATAGTCCCTCCAAAAAGAAAGAAAAAAAAAGAACGAAATAAAAGAGAGTGGCTGTTGCCTTGTAAGCAACAGAAAAAGGCCAAAAACATTTGGGAGTATGCTTTCTCTCCTGAAGAGAAGCAGTGTGTCATGCTCAGACTGACATGTTGTCCAAACACATTAATGATAAAATATGTCCCTGTGGTCATCGTGGAAAGGGACGGTCTAAGAGGACAAAGGCAGAACTGCCCCTCGGGGGCCTGAGCTGTCTCTCTCTGTCTCGTTACAGCACATGTGTGCTGTCATGTATGCCGACTTGGCTGCTGATGAAGTCTTTTACGGAGACAAACAGTCCCTTCGTGTAGTCCAGAGTTCACAAAAGTCACATCCTCCAGACGCATGTGAAGATCAGATATGAGTTTAGCTATAGAGACGGAGCGGCGCGAGGGGAAGGACAGAACAATGCAATGATACACAAAATATATTTGACTCTGTCTGTCTATTTGTTTTCCTCCTGAGTAATTCAGTCATTGAATGAAACAATAAAAACGGAAAGAATTTGAGTTCAAACCGTTGTGCTCTCTTTTCTGTTCAAGAAGTGGGAAACCCGACCTGCAGAATGTTTTTGTGCAAGGAACAATATACGACTCTGCAGCGCCAGTGCACTCACATCCCCATCATGTCATCTCTCTCCTCTCCTGCCATTAGCGTGGAAAGCCGACTATTCTTAGCCGATTCCCCCGCAGGTGAATTATAGATGAGATGAAAAGCTCATAATGATATTTGGCTGATCAAGTATCATGCTGAAATGCCACTTAATGTGTGATATAGCTCGCTGGGATGGGGAGCTTTCTCGCCAACTTCTCCCCGTTGGCGCTGAGCACAGCAGCCAGACAACCGGGGACGGGAGGGGAGGGTCGTTTCGTCGAGGCTGGCTGAACGAACGAGATATGAGGCGGCCAGTGAGGGTGACAGACAAACAGCCACGGTCAATGGGGGCAACCAGCAGGGAGAAACACTGTCTGGGTGTAGATAATAAGCTACCGCCTCGCTCGGTTATTGCAGCACGTTCAATGGCAGAACCCCCCCAGAGACCTCAATTCCCTGTCCCTTGAAGACGCAACCATCCCATCAGTGTCTGACACGTGACTCAGCCAGGTGTATCCTGTTAGTGGTAAATTTATGGCTTTGACTTTTTCCTGATTTTTATGCCTGTCTCTGGAAAGACCGGCCCCATAGAAAGTGTAGATAACAGTGACACGGTTTAGTCCAAACCTGTGTTCGTGCATGCTTGTATTATTTATCTTATGTCCATATGTACAGGACGTCACCTTTACAAGGTTGTACCCCATGCCAGATCAATGTTATCTATGAGCGAGACATGATGTATTTCTTTACGCTTTGCTCAGGTTGCTCTATCTGAAGTCTTGACCCTGAAACAAAGCAGACCGCAGAAGAAAGGTCTCGGTGGTTTTGTCCGTGTGTTTTCCAGCATGACATCAATCACTTTCTTAATACAGCTGATGTTAGAAGGTCTTTCTTCTCACATGAAGCTTGCAGTATTCTGTTTGATGTATTCATAAAGGGAGGAAAAACTTGTTTGTTTGTTTTTTAATTCATAGAGCTACCATAACTTTTGCTGTCTGTTCAGTCATGTTTCCATGGCCAAACCTGTGTGAGTGCTAAATAATGTTTGCGTTCTTGTATATTCATCACTATCTTGGTGAATTAATGCTCAAGCAGGATCTCACTTGGTAAGACAGGCAGGAAAACTCCAAAACATATTATTTGTTGGTATTTTATAAAACAGAACATGACATGGTGCCTGTATTTTATAACACAAATATTTGTGAAATTGTGGACGTGAAGGGGTTTATGAAGAAGGGATCGGCTGGTATTTGGCATCTGGTGAGTCAGTCTGAGTCCACCAAGAGCCACACTGTACTAAGTAGATAGATAGATAGATAGATAGATAGATAGATAGATAGATAGATAGATAGATAGATAGATAGATAGATAGATAGATAGATAGATAGATAGATAGATAGATAGATAGATAGATAGATAGATAGATAGATAGATAGATAGATAGATAGACAGACAGACAGACAGACAGACAGACAGACAGACAGACAGACAGACAGACAGACAGATACTTTAGTAATTCCAACGGAAATTATGTAGTGGTCTGTTGCTCCCATTCATACAAATAATAAGATACCACCAGATAAAAATGGAGTATAAATAAAATAAATAAATAAGACAACACTAATAGAGCAGATCAAAGCAACCACTATGCTAGGGGACATAACCAGCTAGATTCCCTTGTTCCTGCCAGGAGTGGCCGAATTATACAGCCCAATGGCACGAGGGACAAACGAGTTCTTTAGTCTCTCAGTAGAGCACCTCAACAAATGGAATGTGGGGCTCACTGAACTTTGCTGATGAGAGAAGACCGAGTGCAAGGGATGGCCCTGATTGGACATGATCGCCCTGATCTTGAAGCATGTCCTCTGCTCCACCACCTTCTACATAGACTCAAGGTCCAGACCCACCACAGAGCCTGCCTTCTTAATGAGCCGGTTCAGCCTTAGGATGTCCTTCTTCCTAGTCCAGCACCCCAACATCAAAAAGAAGTACTCTGGACACAATGGACTGGTAGAACATAAGCAATAACTTAGAGCAGATGCTGAAGGAGGCTGGCCTTCTAAGAAAGTACATCCTGCTCTGCCCCTTCTTGTACACAGCATTCAAATTTGCAGTCCAATCCAGCCTGTTGACCAGCTATAGCCCCAGATACTTATAGGTTGAGATCACCTCAATCTCCGATCCATCAGTAATGATGGGCTGCAAAAGGGTTGGTGCTCTGTGGAAATCCAGCACAACCTCTTAGGTTTTGGTAGCATTCAGTAAAAGCTTGTTTTGATGAGACCACCTAACAAAGTCCTTCACCAAGTCTTTGTGCTCCCCATCCTCTCCCTCTCCCTCCGTAATTCATGCCACAATTGCAGTGTCATCAGAGACTCTCTGCATGTGGCATGTATCAGCACTGTATTGTACTGATTAATGTTGGAATAAATGGCCGTGATTATTGTTTCAGTAGCCTTGAAATGAGCAAAATATGAATGGATATGACAAACTTGTTTCTTGAGTCTGCTAAAAACTAAACACTGACCCAGAAACACAGAAACAAGAAGAATGTCAACATTATCATTACATCCCACAAAGAAATGCAGCTGACCTTTTGACCAAAGTTGAACAATTCACATATCCCCCATGTATTTTAAAAAAAGGTTTTACAATTATACAAAAATTGGCATCTCTGCTGAGGATGCTGATTAAAAGGTCGTAACTGTACAAAGCAGCTTGGTTGTACTCGGTCATATTCACTTTAAATTGTGTGTTATTATGGTTATAATTACATCACTGAGTTTCCTCTTTTTGTGCTTGGATATCTTAAATTAGATGTGAAGGAAAATGTAACTGGCTGCCCAACATTTTCACTTAGAAACCATTCAAAAATTTGTATTTTTTTCTCAAATTTCACCTTTTATGTCCTGAAAATTTGGAAGTTCTAAAAGATCTGAGATTTGTAATGTGCCCCATAATATTTTTATTGTGACTAGTTTAATTCAAAACGTGAAGTTAAAAAGGACAGATTATCTCTAGTTAATCATATCCAACAGTGGTATCCAAAGTTGGGATAGGGACCCCACATGGGGCCATGAAATACCAATTAAAAACAATTGGCAATAGCATATTTAGCTTTAATTGTTACAAAAAATAAAAGGAATGGTCATAAATGTATGAAAACCTTCATAAAATTTGAATGTTAAATGGCTTATTAGCAATGTTTGTACATGTCAACAATATAGTTGGGGTCACAAGTCTCTTCAACTTTTATTTTATAGAGTAAAAGCAGAAAGGTTTGGGAACCATTGATCTACAATATTAACTAAGTTCATTCAGCTATAATAGTTAGTAGCAGTTAATTATCCATTAGTTCCAGCAGCATCAAACAAAATTTAGTAAAGCCTTTAAGACCTGTATACACTGGATAACAATCTTGCCATGTCTCCCTTAAACTACAAGATGTACATATTGACTACACACTTTAAAATATACAACTAAAACAAATACAAAAAGCAGTTCTCAGTTTAATAAAATTATCCATTTAATAAGTTTCTAGTGAGTAAAATCCAACATGTAGTGCATGCTGCCAGGCACAACTACAAAATAGGTTTTCTCTTTCTGACATTAATGAGCCAGCTCCGACTATTTGACCAAAACGATCCATTTACAATGCTCTCATACCAATGCAGTGATTCAGGCAGCTCCCCATGAAAATTCTTGTGTTAATTGCTTCTCATGGGAATTACCTCAGCAGCGATGGGCACTTTTCAAGCCTCCTCGATGCCAAACGCACCACGTGCCGCCCAGGTGTGGTGTCAAGGAGCCGGCTCATACAGCATCAGGCGGTTAAATATTTCTAAAGGGGTGTTAAAGAAAACCTCCTCATTTGCTCAGACTAAAGGACCCAAGCTGTATACATCTCAACTCTGTCCTTACCCAGTGAGAAAGAACTAAGTCTTGCTGCATATTGTTAGTTTTACCCAACAGCTTGTAGAACCACTTTTAGCAGCAATACCTCTCAGTAGTCATTTTCTGTATGACTATATCAGTCCCTCGTATTATTGTGGAGCAATTTTGGCCCACACGTCTTTACAAGATTGCTTCAGCTCATTGAGGTTTATGGACCTTTGAGTTTAAACAGCTCTCTTAATGTCCCGTCATAGCATTTCATTTGCCAAAATGATCCCCAACCATCTTTCCTCTACCACTGTGCTTGAAAGTTGGCATGAGGTGTTTGTGCTGATAGGCTGTGTTTGGTTATCTCCAAACATGGCGCTGTGCATTATGGGTAAACATTTCTAATTTGGTCTCATAATGAATAATAATGTGAATATTGGTTATCTCTGGAGAATAATGGACTCCAAATTGTTTGTGAATGATTGATGAGCATCAGCAGTTGTTTCTCTAAGGTCACTGCTGGTGTCTTTACTCTTTGGTATTGTGTTAACACACATCTACTCTATATATTTAAGAGCAGCAAACTGCCCAAGTTCCTGCTTTTTGGAGATGCTCAGACTGATCGTAATCAGTAAATCAGTATATCTGATCAGAAGCTCCTGACTGATACTGTACCTTTTAAACCCTAAGGAAGCAGTAATGATGGGGTAAATTTTTCCACAACCAACACATTTGTTTAATAAATAATTTCATGGTTGAATCTGTTGTGTGTTTTTGTACACTTTAGGCTAGATGTGAACAATTTGAGAACCTGTTAAAGACCAGATTGTGTTTATTATGTCCTGATACATAATACCCAAGAAATAAAAGGTGGATTTCTTTTTTCCCACAGCAGATACCAGGGAAAGAGTCTAGTCCGTCTTTCAGCTACGACTGCCTGCTTATAATAAATGTTTGTGTGAGAGACAAACAGTGCTCCTCAGCACATTTATATTTTCATTATCTTACATGCGCAATCATTCCTCAGGAAATAAATCACACATTTATACAGTAAATCCCTTTGCCAAGTGCACTTGGGATCATGTAATAATTTACCTTATAGGTTTCCATTACAGGACGTGATGAAATTTAACCTCCAAAAACTAATAATATAAGCACGTAGGCAGCAATAAGAGTTAGTGGATCTAAATGAATATGAGAGGGGGAAAACATTCCAGCCACAGAGCAATGTAAAGTTATCCATAGCCCAAATCACCTCGGCCCTTACCATGCAGGTTTTTACGAGCTCACATTAGTAAATGACTTTCACACAGTCCTGTATACTGTATCCTCTCTGCCTTCATTTTATCCCGTAGAAAAGAAAATCCACACAATTAATGTTCTGGAAAATATAGTCATAATAAAAAGTGTTGTGAGCTCTCGGGCGCCGCCAAAAACCGTTCCCCTTGTTCACTCAAATCAGCACAATTAACCTGTGGGAGAGAGCGCTGAGTTTCATTTCATTGCCGCCCACAGGCACAACGGCGGGCATCTGTTCAGAGAGGCTGCGTTTAGGGGCCGCGGACCGACAAGGTTCGACTGTTACAGTTTCGCTGCAGCTCGACATGAAAGCAGCACACGCCTGCTCAAAAAATCAGTAAAATATGAACAAAGGTGGAGTGGGATTTTTCAGCTTGGAAATGCTGTTTTAAGTTTTGTTAACATTTCATCTCAAGGCCTCCAACTTTGCACGGCGCCAGGCGGTGCATCAGCCTTATCGTAGGTGAAACCATCTGGCGCTCCAGGGCGAATGATTGAGTGACTGCTGAGTGTTTGGCATATTGCTGCCTGGCAGGTGGATACATTAAAGCTGTCCCGGGAGAGTCGGCGGTATGCTGAACACTCCCCTCTGCTTCTGCTGACAACCTCAGGACGCTGCAGACGAGTGGCTCGGATGCGGACATTGCCGCAACCGAGTCACCCGGAGAAAACATGTTGTCATGCATGATACAGAGACTACACGGTGTCTTAGAGACAAAAGCAGGGAGGACAGTGAGGTCCGATATCTGAGTGCTGGCAAGGATAACAATCCACTCCTCCAGGATGGGCCTATAAATCCATCTGATTAAGGAAAATAACCAGAGAAATAAAATGGCCTTCACTGGAAGACACACTTTACATTCAACAGTTCTGCACATCTGGGTTACTGCCTTAATGAGCACAACTTTACTACTTAATACTCTGGTCTTAAGTCCAAGGCTGTGTTGGAAATGTTGCCTCATTCAGTCGCTACATTGCAGTCACTATATAGTAGATGATTTACGGAATAGGGAACAGCTTGGTCTTTTTACATTTTGAGCACTATTTGAATGCAGCCTACTTCACTAGAGAAAATGTAATTAACATAACCTGTCTCCATAACACTGATATGAAATTTATTTGCATATATGTGTTACACTTTTCTGTTGCATTGTATAAAATTATGGGTTCATTTCACCTAAAAGTGTTTCTGTACAGATCAACTGACATTAAAGTTGTAGTATGTAGTAAAAATGAGCCACACTACCTTATAGTGGTTGGAATTTATCACATCTTACATCTTATTAAAATGTTTCATATTTAGACTAAACTGTTTTATAAGAATGATAGGTAAACAGCTCAGACAGATGAGACATCTCTAATTAAAGGCATTTACAGTAAAATTGGTAAAATTCACAACAACAAACTGTGGATGTTAGCATTAGCCTTGATTAGCCTACTGTGTCGGTTCGGGTCGCAATGCATTATGGTCCATTTCCACCGATGTAGTGTACAACTTCTGCACATTACCTTTACTGAACCACGTGACCAGTGTTTAGGCCATTATATAGTGAATGAACAATTACAATTAAAATTTCAGATAGCACTACAAAAATGGCAGCCTCACGATATAGTGCGCTGTATAGTGAATGAGTGGAAAATTCGAACACGGACCAAGTTTCCTTTTTCTGTTTCAGAATTTTATGACTTCAAATGCCCAGGAATACAAATAGTGTCATTAGCCGTTGTGTTTAAATTCAAGAAATTTACAGATACTAGCATGAATACCATCATGCTAATTCAGGTAGCAAGATGGCAACATTTGTGTTATGACAGATGGCAAGAACAAGAAACATATCCTAATGAAATGTGCATTGTGTCCAGTGTTGCCAACTCCCCAGTAAGGGAAGTAGATATTTGCTGTTCTAGAAGTAGCTAAATTACATCATTACTTAATTTGCTTAATTGGCCCGTGAAAAATAATGTTGTGGAAGAGACAGAAAACCAGTTAAAAACAGGTTAAATATGTTTAGAGTTACAGATAAAGTATCTTCATTGATTCTTGTTTTTTTTTTTTAGTTTTATGTCACCGTCTGGCCTTCATCTTTTTTTCAGGCTTGGGACTGACAAGAGTGACCCAAAAGAGACACTTGGAGTTATTTTAGAGCAGTGATTTATTTCAGACATAGAAAACTTTACATTTACATCCGACCATTGATCAGTCAGCAGCAGTGTCATGCACGGCCCATTCATTTATGGTCTGGGGTGCATCTCTCCTGCTCTGCCTGCAGCTGGAAGAACGCTGCAGGAGGACTCAGCTGCCTGTCAATGCTTTCAAACGCACTTTCACCGCAGTCCAGTGCTGCCAACTTAAGGCTCCGGCATATTCCAGGAGAAGTCAAGAAGTCGGTTCGCGGTCAAGTGGTTGTGAGACATTTGATTTTTGCACACACCTTTCATAGTCTACAAGAGACTGTTCCCTCCTCCTACAGTGTTAAAACGAGTTTCTTCCCGCCAGCTTCTCAACTCTCCTGTCTTTGTTTTGCTGGAACAGTTGTTAAGACGGCTGTATCAGCAGAGCAGTAGAAGCAAAATGACTGGCTTTTCCACATAAACACGCCCACAACAACTTCTGACCAATCACACAACACTCATGAGAAACAGTTCGGCCTGGGCCTTTGCGTCTAGAAGTGGCGGATGAAGCTGCTACGCAAACAAAATGACGCAATTTGCGCCACGTGAATGAGAGCCGACTTCATGCCTCCTCGTGGAGTATGACAACAGCTTGAGCCAATTTGATGCTGTATTTAGTGAGTTTTCAAACCACTCTAGCAACATTTTTTTCAAAAAAGCAACTAGCTGCAAATCTAGCGACCTTTTCTGGTGTTATTGGAGACTTTTGGAAACTGATGTGAAAGCAAGCACTGCCCTTTCCAATGAGCAGCAGGTGCTGGCGTGGGCCTCTGCCTAGGAGGCTTTGAGTAGATTATAGTAATATAGATCCCTTTAAGTCATTAACATTTAGTTGGGCACCAAGGCGGGTATGAAGAAGCCAATGACAGACATGTCTGGGTACGAAGCGACCAGCACCTGAGGACCAATCCTGCTTTAATCTTCTTGATGAATAACTTCAGTCCAATGTGAGCATGATCTGATATGCGTCTGTTCTTCTGTATTTTAAGTGCATAAAAGTGTGAACCATACAGTCCCGTTTTATGGACCTAACTGCACTGTGATGTGGAAAAAACGCAGCATGTTCGGTTGTTCCTAGGATTTAAAACATCTGATTCATGTCTCACAGCTCTGACGTGTCAGAACAGAGTTGGTCACTGACAGTAAATGAAGATTTCACATTCAGGTACTCAGTGTAGTTCAGTTGATGCTGAACCATCGTCATTACGAGACTGCAGCGTAATTTAAATGTTGTCGTAGGTGGTTTCAGGTCATTTTCCCAAATAATATTTCCAGGAGTTGACAACTGTTAGAACCAGAATCATAATTTTCTTGCAGTGTGGCTTATAGGCTCATATTTGAACTTAAAACTCTAAAAAAAAAGTGTGTAATTTTACAGTCAAACAGAAGTATTTATTCTTAATGAAAAATACTATCAGTCACAGATAAAAAAGGTGGGCAATCATGTAAATGCTTGTGTTCATTTGCCTGTCTTTTAGCAAAATATCTCGTGAACCACTGGACAGATTTTAAGAAAGCTCTCAGAATGTTATCATTGGATAGATATCTCCATATGATTACCTTTTGGAATCAATTTGACTCAAGATGGCTGCCACAGCTAATCAACCTTATTATATACAAAAATGGCTATAACTCAGTCAGTTTTACAGACATTGAGCTAACATTTGGTGTGGTAGTAGTAGAGAGTCATGCATAACACATACTCTGGGTGCTAACAGATCACAGGGGATTTCTGTTTAAAACTTTGGCAAACAGGGTGGTGGTTATTATGTATTCTTTAAAGAATGGAACTTTTCCAAATTATACTGGATTGGACTGCAACATAAAATGATTATCTTTTGATATTTAGCTGCATTCTTCTGCTTTACGTTAGCCGTTTATGTGCCTGCTTTCAGAAATGCGTTCAAATTCCAACTTGCCTGTTTTTTCGAAACTTGTTGGAACCAAAGGCAGCCACTTGTAGGAGACATATCAGACATAAATACAGAATTCTAAGAAATTACGGCCAGCATTCAAATTTTTTTTTTTTATGTTCAGAGCATGTCCAAAAAAAATGGGAAGAGAAAGGGCAAAACAGGTCTGTAAAACAGCAATGGGTGAATAACCAAAGGGTGACGCACAACTGTTGCAGGAATCCAGGAAATGAGCAAATCTGTATGAAATTCAGCACCATGCTTAATTTTTTTCTTGACTCTTAAGTTGAGAACAAAGGCCAAAACAAACTGCTAAGACAAACATTTACACGCACAATAGGGGGTCCTGCGCGCGTACCCCAATAATTAATCTATTAATTCCTTTGTTGCGTTTCCAGATCTGTGCAGGTAAGCGACTGGCCTCATTTCCATTCCTTCGGCCCCCGGTGCACAGACGGCGCACAGACTGCGAGTGCTCCTCCAGAGATGCAGCTGCATTTTTCCTGTTGCCTGTTGATGTCATATCCCTGCAGAGAACAAAGCGAGAGTGTTTCCTGTTGATATTAGGATGTCAGCTCCCATCTGTTGGTGCAATCCCCCCCACTACACACACACAAAGAAAAAGTCTCACTGACCGCACCTTCATCCTCCCATTGAAGTCAGACCCTGCATAGTGATACCCTCACTATGTCATCTGCCTGTTCAGCACTACAGATATCACCTTTCCGCAGCTCCCAGAGTAGCATCGGATATTTCCCCTGGAGGCGAGGGGGGATTTCACAATTAACTGTGCAGAAGCGCGGAGCCTTCACGGCGACCAATCAAACTTTCCCGGACGAGAAAATTCCCCGGCCTAAATTAAACCCCCGACCGACTGGAGCGTTTCACATTTGCATTTGCGTCTCGGTGCGTCTTAAAACAATATATTCACGCTCGGGGACTTGAGGCCGCACCGCAGCAGTTACCCTTAGTTACTGTACGTTCCTGGAATAGGTTGTGTACTCAGCTTGAGAAGCGTTTAAAGATTATGAGGTTACCACGGTTATAAATAAGCCGAGAGATGTGGAAAAGAGAAGACGCGCGAGTGCCGTTCCCAAGCTTTAAAATGAAGAAATAACTCAGACATTTGGAAGTGGGGTTCAGCAGGGAGCTTGTAAACAATTATTATCTCACCTGTTGCAGATAGCTCTTTGAACGACCTCAGATTGAGGGAAAAAAAAGTCTGACAGGACTGATGAGCAGGCAGATAGTTTAAATGCAAATAAAACAACTTTTATAGTGGTTCCTGAATAAGCTGCTTTATAGGCTTTTTACATCTACTTCACATAATGCAGGCAGACTCCTAAGGTTATTTACAAGCACAAATGTATCAGTTGCAGCTAGATGTAGCACACCCTTCAATAGTATTTCTGTCAAAGTTATCAAGCAATGCAAAAGTGTTGGTGGTGTTCTCGTGAATCACCAATAATACACTTCGGAAATGAGTCTGCAACTCTGAGAGGATCCACTTTTATGCAGAGTTTGCTGTCTTGGCAACTTCAGTCTTCTAAATTTCAGTTTATGCAAAGGCTATTTCAAAGACTTTTACAGCTTGTCCATTTTGCATCACATGGTTATTTTAGTAGAGAAGTTGCAATAGCCCTGCTGGAATTGCCCCAGGCTGCACAGGAAGTGCTACAGCTAGCCACAGAACTCGGTAGCACCGGTAGCACATCAGTCTGGCCAGAATTCAACTTAATTCCTTCAAACTGAGGTCGTTCGAATTGTTGTCCACAGCATGAATACAGGACGCCCTGTTCCTGGAGCTGAAAAATGGAGCTGTGCGCTCAGATGAGAATCCACACCGGCCCTGCAGACAGAAAATTGGTATCTCGGTGGCTGCGTCTCTCGCTTATGAGCTCGTGTTTGTCCCAGTCTGCGTTTAGGTATGGAAGGTCACCCGTGCGTGCGGCGTATTTGCGTAGCCCCCGTGTGAGAGTACCGGCCTAGCTCCTGCTGTTGACTTTGGCTCGGTGACAGTCCGAGCGGCGGGTCGTGTGGACGAGCGGGGAGTCCAGCCCCGCCTGGCCGCTTTGTGGAAAATGAATATTAATAATTCAGACGGTTCTCAGAGTCTCAGCGGCCTCAGAGGCTGTTACACATTAACCCAGGATGAGCTGATATTGCCTCCGCATGAAAGGCCACCAGCAGGCGAAAAAGCAAAGGAGGAAAACTCTGATGCTCTGCTAAAAGGCACCCCCGAGGTTGCCGCCATCAGCTCAGCTGGTGTGGCAGAATTATGCTGCTTTGAAAAGACAAAAAAAAAAAAATGCACTTTCAGTGCATACAAAAAGCAGCCTCCATTGTAAAACGAAATGTGTGAAGTGAAAACTGAATCCTTAAGTCTCTCTGCTTAATTGGAACCTTGGAAATAATCCACATCTCTTTTCCTTCCATTCACTTTTCACTATTAGGGCCTATTTTTTTTAATTTGCGCTCATATTTTGAGCTGCCAGATTTAGGTGCCAAACAAAGGCTCTGTGTGAAAATGGCTTCCCACCCACGGGGAGAAATGGATGGTGGAAAAGGTTGGGTTGACCTGATGTTGTGTTGCTGGGTTTTCAAGCTCTGATCCCCGTAGCGAGGCGGGATGATGTCTAATCTAACTCACACTGCTAGCCTGATGCATCTGCTTTTACCCTGCTGGCACACAAACTACCGTAATCTGTCTGGGTGATGTCGTACGATAGCGGCTATAATGGGTCGTCTCCACAAACCTTTGAAGTGAAAAGCAAAAAAAAAAAAACCAAGATAAAAAACACATAAAACATAAGCTTTTATCAAACTGACAGCGCATTGTTTTTGACAGATGTGAAAGTTCATGTAGCTAGATAAAAGTAAAAAAGGCTGTATCGCAGTGTCGTTTTCTTGTTTTTGCCTAGTGTGGGTATTGTCATTTATGCACGAGCTGCAGATCTGAGACCAGCAGTAACATCGAGACATTAAAACAGACTCAGCAGGGCTGTCACCAGAACCCAAAGAATATAAAACTCCAAATCAAAAATACATCAGAGGAAAGTAAACAGCGTAAAAGCACATCTGCGGTGCAGTTTGCATCATGTAGCAGAAAAACAACACGGTTTAATGCCTCGCTCGAGGTACGTCAAGGCTCGTGATGTGTTCAAATTACAAACTATTTCCATAGGAGTTATAACATTTTTTAAGTTTATTTTTTTATTATTATTTGTTAAATCATTCATAATCTACATTATATACCTTCTTTGTATGCAGTCATACATAAATAAAGCGTTCCAGAGTATGGAATTTGTTTTTTATTTTATTTTATTTTTTTCCAGGCCTGGACAACCATGAAATAATGAAAATAGTAAGGAAAAGCACTTGTTTCCATATCACTTTCACCCATATATATATATATATATATATATATATATATATATATTGTGGTAAAGCTTTCAATCTGCAGCTTTTCTTTGACTTTTTTTAGTTTTTAAACAAAGCCGTGCGGAGGCTAAAAAGTCCCACTGCCTTAAGCCACGTTGCTTTTCTGGCTTATCCATTTTTAAACTGTCCGATCTTTAGGCTTAAAGAATTCCAAACCTATGACTTTCTATTAAAAAAATAAAAAATGCAGAGCGCCATCATTCCTAGCTGCTAACTGAACAGCAAGCAAACTAAGTGACGAAAGAGCTCCAAATGTTCAAGTGTTGGACAACCTTCCTGAAACAAAGTGTACCTTTTTGTTGCGTGGCCATCTGAACAGAGGCACCAATAATAATTAGGCGATGATAAATCAACGTGTTGCCCTTTCCAACATGGCTGAAGACATCAGACCTGTTTGAGCTACACCTAGTATCCCTAGCAGGTTCAAAGAAATGAACCGCATTACCGTATTTTCCGCACTATAGGGCGCACTGGATTATAAGACACACTGTCAATGAATGGTCCATTTCCAACTTTTGTCATTTATAAAGCGCACCCGACTATAAGGCGCATCGTCGCGCACCTTCCAATTTTTCTAACTTTGCGTGGACGGCACATGTCGCTCTCCATTCAAAATGAACGATTTTGGTGCTCTAGCAGAGCTGGTTCGCCTGTATCAGCATTTATATGATCCCTCTATGAGGGATCACAAAGATAATCAAACGGTTCAAAACTCACAGAAGGATACTGCAGCGTCAAATATAAACTCCTCCACCACTCGCTCAGGTCTGCGGACTATAACTGAGCCTTAATGCTGCAAGCGGTGCGACTTTGTAGTTTACCAAAGTCGTACTAAAACATTACAACTACTTACATAAATAAAGCGTTCCAGATTATAAGGCGCACTGCCGTTTTTTGAGAAAATTGAAGGCGTTTAGGTGAGCCTTATATTCTGGAAAATACGTTAACTGTTCAATATAGATTTTTGCTCTTATTTGTGTTAGAATTAGGCTATTTTGAGTTTTTTTGTGTGCGTTTCTTTTGTATTAGGTTTATTGTTTCATATTTCTTGTGTTCCCTGTGTTTAGTTTATTCCACAGTGTTTAGTATGTTTTCTTTTGTGGTTCATCCCCCTGTGCCCTCTGTGTTACTTGTGCTATCGCTCTCTCTCTCTCTGTAGTTGACATGACAATCTGCCTCAACCACCCACACCTGTCCCTTGTTTGTAATCAGTCACCTGTGTTCATTTTCCAATCACCCTCTGCCTTTAAAACCTGGCCATCTTCCTCACTGACTCACTGGTTCATTGTTGCTATTGGTCTCAGTAAGTTTTTGTTATTTAGTTTTTTTGCTGCCATGACAGCCTTTTGTTTTGTTCTAGTTATATAAATCTGTTTTTATTTGAACTCCTCCTGTCCGCCTGCATTTTGGGTCCAAATCCTCCAACCGCCACTTATCCTGACAATTTGGTTTTATTTTGATGTAGGACTTAAATTTTCATTCACAGTAAACCTGTGTAGACAGGAGACACAAAGCTTGTGAAAAACGGATAACATAGCAGCTTTTTACACACAAGTCCGCTGATTGTGTGCTAAAATGATAAATCAGTGAGTGGAATTGTAAATTTTGCCAATGGACCTCTTTACAAATTTTGTTTTTTTAATCAATCAATCAATCAAATTTTATTTGTATAGCACAGCAAGGCATTTCAACGTGCTTTACATAATTAAAAAACAAAATAAAAACAGCATGTGACATTGAATAAACAGTAAGAAAGAGACAAAACCCGCACTCTAACCCTAATTTAGCCATAAGCAGCTCTAAACAGGTGGGTTTTAAGTTGAGATTTAAAGGCACCCAGTGTTTCAGCTGTTTTACAGTTTTCTGGAAGTTTGTTCCAAATTTGTGGTGCATAGAAACTGAAAGCTGCTTCTCCTCGTTTGGTTCTGGTTCTGGGGATGCAGAGCAGTCCAGAACCAGAAGATCTGAGGGGTCTAGACGGTTGGTACAGCGATAACAGATCTTTAATGTATTGTGGTGCTAAACCGTTCAGTGATTTATAAACTAACAACAGTATTTTAAAGTCTATTCTTTGAGCTACAGGGAGCCAGTGTAGGGACTTTAAAACTGGTGTTATATGCTCTATCTTCCTGGTTTTAGTGAGAACACGAGCAGCAGCGTTCTGGATCAGCTCTTAATGGAGCTTGTCTCAGATTCTAGATGAAAAGTCAAAAATCTGTAGCCGTCGTTCAGATCTTTTAGTTAAACGGATACAGTGATGAACCCAACAACCATCCGTTCTTAGGAATCCCAGAACGGTACCTACAGAACTCTTGATCTTGAGTATATGAGTGAATAATTTATTTATTTTTTTTGTAAATGATCACTACTCAAGCTAGATCAGTAATGAACACCAAAAACAATCAACTGAGATCCATTGTTAGCGTTTCATAATTCTGGCACGTTTCCCATTCGCTTGTGTGAACCTGAAGGAGCAGGTCTTTTCTTCCTGTGGTGAAGCTGCACTCGTAACCTTACCCAGGGTTAGGTTTACAGGTCAGCGGCTCCCGATTCATGTTACAGCCACTTCTCAGGCAACTTCAGAAGAAAACGTGTGAACAACTTAACCTCGTTAGAGAGGTCAAAGTCTTTTGTAATTAGGTACATCCGACAATGAGGTGATTCGAGGAGACGAGCCGACTTGCGTTAGGTTGAACCTGTCAGATTAGTTTCGCAGCGCGACGCTCGCTTAGCAACAGTTTCATACCTCTTAGGAGATCGGCTGTCGTGTACTTAACCTCGACACAAACACCAAAGACTTTGTGTTTTGAAGGTGAGGAAGCACAGGCAGGAAACTTGTTTTTGTCGGGTTTTCTGATAAAGCAGCCCTGCTTTTATTGTTAAAAATAATTGAATTAAATTGTCGGATTATTTGGATAAAAATTAAAAAAAACTAACAATGTGTGGATTTATTCTTAGATTTCTAAGCAGTAGAAGCTTAAAACCACACAATGCTTGAAAAGTTGCCTCTATAGAGCCCCACAAGGAGGTCTGCAGTGGCTCACTTAACATGCTTTCTGAATCTCCCCATGCTTTCAGTGCACCTCAATCTCAGTGCTTTGCACAAATCCATATTAAGCTGCCATATTTCTTTGGGGTTTGGCATCCTCATACCTTTAGCGTGGATGAGATGAGAGTTGACCTGTTAAATATTAATACCGGACCAGATGCCCGACTGGCCGCTGGCATTTATCTTAGCTCGCTCCGGCAGGTGTGAGCCCAGCAGGTCCCACCGGCGTCCAGGAGGAGCAGTCAACCTCTGGATCATTTGATGGCGGTAAAGGATTATATCGGTGCTGGACCGAGACTGGGCCAGCACGCCCTCGGGAGGGATGGAGCGGAGAGGGACTGAGAAAGAAAATAAGAGAGAGAGCGAGAGAGAGAGAGAGGGGGTAGGGAGAAGTGATTGTGTCTCCTCAGAGAGTGGGGAGAAATGGATGGGGTGTGTTGTGCGCCTGGGCAAACACTCCCCGCTGTTTGCTTCTCTCCTCTCGTTTCTTCTCTCAAGGGCAAACGGAGGGAGCGAGCGAGCTGCAGCTGTCTCGGCGCGCGACAGCATGAGCGGGTGAAGTTGATCCCCGTGGCCTCAACATAAGTGGCAGGGAATCACCACCAACAAACCCCCCCTCCTGGGGCTCCCGGGCACTTGCCCCCATCATTACTCCCTTGAGATCCCCAGGCAGTGCCACAGCCCCCTCCTCTCCACCCAGCCACCCAGCCACCCACCCCTGCCACCAGCTTCGCATTAACTGTAATGAGGACACCGCGGCGAGGCGGAGAGGAAGAGTCCCAGCATGTGTCAGCGGTGGTGGAAGGCGGCACAGTTTGAGAACTCGGCGAACGCTCTCCCCGCCTCACCCTTCTCCTCATTTTACGTGCCTCTTGTTTTTTTTTTGTTTTGTTTTTCCTCTACGGTAGGATGGAGCAGCACATGCAGTGACATGCAGCACGGCCTGATGCTGAAGCATCTGTCTGCGGCACATCATTTGCAGCTCGTCGGGACAAGCTGTTGAGTGTGAACGAGCGGAAACCGACCGTGTCGCTGCAAAGTCAAACGCTGGGCAAATTAGAAGCTGATGGAAACTGACTGAGAGGCACACCCAAACATAAAAAAAGCCATCATAATGCACCATCCAATACTTGGAAATCAGAGGAAAGGAAGAGGATGTAGAAAGTTTTTGACAAAAAAAATAGCACTGCAGCAAAGAGCTAATGCTTTAACTGATTCAAAGTAGACTTCATGATGTCTTCTTTACTTCGTTTGTGGATTTAAATAACCAGGGAACAAAAAAAAAATACTGATTAAAGCCTCAGCTACTACAGGTTGAAGAGGCTCATTTGTTTATGATGCCATAACACACATGGGAACTAGCTTTAAATAACATTTAGCTACTTTCCTTTTGAACTAAACTAATTTATTAAAAGCTGCCTTTTGACCAGAAGTTTACCAGTTTAAACTACTGCACCAGCTGGGTAGTATGGTTTAAGGCAGGGGTCTCGAATCCTGGTCCTCAAGGGCCACTATCCTGCATGTTTTACTTCGTTCTTTACTCCAACACACCTGATTCAGTGGTTAAATGACCTCTTCATGTTCTGCAGAAGCCTGTTAATCACCCATCGATTCAAATCAGGTGTGTTGGAGCAGAGGAACAAGTAAAACATGCAGGATAGTGGCCCTCGAGGACCAGGATTGCCCACCCCTGGTTTAAGGTAATAAATGGTCAACAGTACTCTAAGGTCCCTATATGCAAAGCATACTGTAAAACACTTTTTATTCCTGTTTTTTTTTTAAAACTCAAACTGCTTCTCACAGGTTGATGACCTACGCTTTTACCAACCTACACAACCTGTTAGAACGTGGCTGGAAAACCTGCTTCGGTGTGAAGGCAGTAATGACCTTTGCCGCATTCATGTTTCGCGCTAAGTCCTTTTTCTAAACCTATTTTTACATTGTGCGTTGTATTTATACTCAAAAGTCGTCATTTCTGACTTTCACCTTGGGGAAAAATAATCAACTGGAACTGACTCAAAAAATAAACTGACTCAAATGGTTGGAAATTATTCACTAGACCCAACCTCAAAATCAATATAGCTGCATGAAAGGTGGTGAGAGCTGCAGTAATGAACATTTATCTTTTTGATTTATATCTCACTGTCTGACTTCTGTTAGAAAACATCACAATGCTTTAATGAAGAAAATGCAGAGATATACATTGTTATGGATGTATACTGCTAACAGTAGTTAGCCTGCTTATAGAGCACACTGGTTTCTATAAGAATGTGGTTAAATTCAGAGTTCTTTAATACATGCACAAACTTAAATGTTCTGGAAGGTTTTTTGTTTTCCTTTTAAAACTGGGTGACAGAGATGATGATGATGATGATGATGGATACTTTATTAATCCTTTGCAGGAAATTACAGCAAAGAGTGATTACCAACTCCAAACTCTCGACCTATTTAACAATTCTTTGCAAATTAAAAATGAGTAAATGAGTGAGTCTAATGAGCAAACTTTTCAACATTTTAAACACAGTGATTTTGCTAACAGTTTACATGGAAAATAATATGTATTGGTGCAGCTTTAAAGTGGAAAATTACCAAAAGGACCGAAAGATAGCAAAGGTCAACATTCCTCTGTCTAAGGTTATCTCCGTGAAATTTCTTTTGGCAATATTTGGTGGGACAGCGGGGCCACTGGAGAAGCGGTGACCTTACTTAATATTCTAAAAAGGGCTCCCTTTGTCAACACTTTTGCTTGGCATTTTACTGTTTTGCAAGACTCTGATGGAATGATATTAACAGTATGTGTCCTTTTGAGATAGCGACACGTATTCTTTTAAGCTGAAAGGCTGTTATTGTAAAAAGCTCTTCTCAGTACCGTCTCGGAGCGCGTTGGGAAAATCGGTGAAGGTCACGACTACTGAGAGGAAATGTATAAAAACATTCAACAGTTCCATGCGTGCATGTGTGTGTGTGTGTGTGTGTGTGTGCCTCGAATAACAGATGGGCATTCTGTATGACTGATGGTTTTGTGAAACATGAAGGTGTTGTGTCAATAAACGGTGTTCCACCCCATCCATCAGCCGCCACTGACCGCAACATGTGCTCGTCCTTATTCGCTACACTTTGTGCATACTCTGCATACACGCGTGCACGAAGAGTCCTCCACACCCTCCGACGACACCTGTGCTAAACAAACACAAGAACACCCACACAGACCTTGGAGCCTGTGCGAAGCCAGATGCAGCACAGCTCTATCCAACTCTCCTACACACTCCAGCTTTCACGCTGTCACTTACAGTGTGTGGGACAATGCTAAATCCGGTTAAACAGAGCATGAAGGTATTGAGGTTTTCCTCGTATTGCCTGCACCTATGCTTTTGAGTGACTTTGCACACTTTTACTACAATAAGTCTTTGGGTGTGTTGCAGGTAGTGTGTGGGATTTGGCTGCTTGTTAGATTTCAGGCCTAAACTGATCGTGCAGCTCTGTCAGACGGCAGCGGGAATGAGATGCTTTGTGATGAAGGCAGCTCCTACACTACTCCGAATATTTTTGGAAACAGGTGGGTCTCCCCCCCCCCCCCCCATTTATTTTCTTCATCCACAATTCTAATAAAAACTAGAAGCACTCCGAGAGAGCAAAACTCCCCATGGCCACACCGTGATTAAAATAAAAAATAGTGCGATTCGGATCACCACTAAAATGTAATCTATTGTTTTTTTGGGACAACCCCAATATTTCCTGAAAATTTCCTCCAAATCTGTTCTTTAGTTTTTACCTGATCTTTGCTAACAGACAGACAAACAAACCAATGGAAACAACCGAAAACAGAACTTCCTTGGTGGAGGAAACATAAGGGGCACAGGTAGGTAGGTAGGTAGGTAGGTAGGTAGGTAGGTAGGTAGGTAGGTAGGTAGGTAGGTAGGTAGGTACATTTATTTATATTGCACTTTTCAGCACGAGGCGACTCAAAGTGCTCACAGGTAGGAGCAGAGAGAAGTTTTTAACAAAGGAGTTACCTGTGATCTTTGACCTCATGAACCTTGAACTCAACAGGCATCATCTTTGACCCATGAGGGGTCCAGCTGTGCAGTTTGACATTCCTACATTACACTGTTGAAGAGTTAGAGCCCTAGGTCAGCTGTGATGTTGACCTTTGAACCCATGACCTCTAAATCAATGATGATCACCCTTGACACATGAGGTTTCCAGCTGTGGAGTTTAACAAGGTTTCTCAAGCACAAAACAGTGCTCGGAATGTGAAGGTACTCACTGGTATGCAGTACTTGCACCTGCTGGTGAGCAGTGTCTCTAATCAGACCCTCCAGGATTTTGCGATGTTGCGATCGCAACTATTAACGTAAAATCAAGCAAAATCGCAACTTTTTGCAACTTTGCCCAAAACACCACAACTTTAACCCAATATTTATTGTTTTTAAAGTGATTCGCCACCGTTTCTGCGGTCTGGTCTCTTCTTTGTGGGTTTGTGTAGTGTAGAATACAAAATAACCACAAATAACTCACGAAGAAGACACGTGACGTCACTTCCTGTTAACATCAGAATGCCGGGAGCGTGCAGGAGCAGCGACCGAAGCGAAAACGTGTGCTAATGCTTCACATTTGCCCACAAAGATTTCAGCAAACCAGTTTCCTCCCCAGCTGCATGAGAGTGGGGGGAAGCTGTTTTGCACGTCCTGCAGTGTAATCATGGAACATAAACGCATCGACAAACACTTTGTGTCTGCAAAACATGTGAGGAGAGCTGCAGACCAGGGACAATCCAGAAATGGTCTGAATGTCAGTTTAGAAGCTTTCAAAGTTCTCAAATAAAGCACCATTTGAGAATGTCAATGTTTGTTGGTAATTATCTTACAAAACTAGTAAGTATTTTTGGTTTATATATTAAAAATTATGGTTGTTTATTGATTTTTGTAAAAAAAAAAAATCGCAACTTTTTATCGCAACTTTTAGAAAAATACCCCGTGAAATCAGGCATTTTAGCCCACGACAATCATGAAAAATGCCCACGAAATCCTGGAGGGATTTACTAATTGATGGCTATGGCCAGTTCAAATAAACTACTTTACTCACAGGTCATCGGTACAAGACGTATGTCTGAGATCGAATCACCACCATCAGTTAAAATACTGAACAGTCTATGCTGCTTCTGATTGGGTCGGATTTGGGGGATCAGGTGACCCATGACTCTTGAGGAACAACAACTGGTTCATAGTTAAGCAGAAGGGGTAAATCAGTGGCACAGATGGGCGTGTGCCAAGAATCTAATCAGCAGCACAGAGAAGAGGATTTCTATGAGTAAACAGTAAATCTGTTGGTGTGGTACATGATACTAAAACTTTACACATTTTACTGTTTTAGGCCAGTTAAGTGGCTTGAACTGCACTAACTAAAAAGTTGTATCGGTATGTAGTGATCAGACTTAACCTCATATGAATGCATCAAAAATTAAACAAGGCTAGTTAGCCTAAAGTTTTAGCTTTTTATTGCATTTTACACAACACTTACATCAGTTGATTTAAGAAATAAAATTACAAAACGGCAGTAATTAGATATGGCAGTGCTATAATAGTGTGGGGTTTGGTGGCAAGTATTGGCACCCCCCCCGCCCACACTTCAAGCTGTGGCACCAAGTAACTTTTTGACATGGGTGAAACTTTGTCATACTTTAAGCTCTGCCTCTCAAATCCACACGAATTCACCATAAGTAGAGCTTTTAAAATTTTTCCCTTTTTGTTTCTTGCCAAATCCTTTGTCTGTCTGCAGCTGGTAGGTACAAACACATCAGAAAATCTGTTTACTCCAGTAAAAATAAAATAGAACTGCCATGTTTTGATGTGAAACGTTTATTCGAAAAGTTTTCTTTTCATGTGGATTTTCTTCAACAATATCTCTTCACATTGCGACAATATAAAAGCTATGTTGTAATAACTTAAAAGTTTTTGGTATAATGTAAATATGCATATTGTGATGAAATCAAAACATTTTAATAAAATGGCAAATATTTTATAGGAACATGAAAATACCACAAGTCGGTATACAGAATTTCTCCAAGTTTTAGTCATTTAGGACCTACATGAAGAACACAAAATAACAAGTCAAAGTAAAATTTCTTTCAAAGTAACACATTTTGTTGCCTTTCATTTGGTTTCAATCCAAATCAATCTAAAAACAACAACAACCAGATTATTTAGCGAGGAAGGCTGAATGTCCATAAATAAATTCCTTCTGAGCTAACAGTTCCTTAAAACAGGGCTCGTTTAGAAGCTGTTTTCCCCGATATTTCCTCACAGTTCAGGCACAGTTCATACAAACTATTTTTACACATCATCACTTTTTCATAAAAGTTGTATACACGAATGCTCTTTTATCAAATGAAAACCATCTGTGTTGCTTTGAGTAATTCCATGCACAGAAGCTACTTTCTGTATTCTGCTGCAATCAGCGGTGATTTACAGTTTGTTTCACTCAAATTCTTTCAAAACCAACTACAAGAAGGTCAAATTTGGAGACAACAAAAGCAAGAGGCTTGTTTCTGCTAAGAAAGTAGAATTATGAAAGGCCTATAATTATTGGTTAGGGACTACTCAACTGTTGGTGTACTCATCTGATCAGCCGTAGGGTATGCTCAACAGACACCATGCAGGTACTTCAACCTAACAATAACATCCATTGTTTGAGAAAATAGTGCCAGAGTACACAATCGTCTCATGTGAAAGTGACAAGATAAACATTTTTTATTATATTGGTTGCTTTAACGGCATAATTTATATATATATATATATATATATTATTTATATATATATAACTGAAAAAGTCAAATTAGAATCAATCAAGACAAAATAACATGTCGGTTCAGTTGCTCCAGCTATCAGATTCTGATGCCTACGGTAACCTACAAAACGTTCACGATTTGCACTAAAAGATGCGCCACGCTAGCACAATGCTACCACCGCATGTGGGCGAGATGGGTCTAGGAGTGAGGTCAGCAAGGCTAATGCTGCTTTAAATTGTCAGTGACCAAGCCACCCCATTACAACACCATGAATACACTCCCACCACTGTCACCACTTTCCCCCCGGGCTCCACTCTAGGTACCAATACGCTGCCAGCACAATGATAAACCACCATGACTTCACCATCTATTTTGTGCATGCTCAAAACCCTCCATGACCTGGCACGACCTAATGCAGAGCTCACTGTATTAAAAATAGGCACCCAAAACCCTTGCCAAGTCCCTGCGAAGGCCATCCATGTTCTTGCTGAATTTGTTTTACATCATAGCAGAGTCGTCATCCATTGTAAAGGTACCTTTCCACTCCGAAGACCCCAAATCTCCTTCAATATGAGCAATGGCTGTAGAACAGTGGGCTTTATTTCTGAGCACTGCTTTAGTGCACATTCCTTTAATTTACTGAGTTAAACAAACACAAGCTTTAATATTCTTTTCAGTTATTTCCATCTGTCATCTGTCTTCGCAGGTCGAATCATTTTCTACATTAGACAACGCCTTGCCTGTCTGCTGTTTCTCTGTTTCCCAGACAAAAATACACCCCACAGCCCCCGTGACATTATTACTCTATAAGAGTCTACTTCCAAATGTCAGGCACATGCCCCAAGGAATGTCATACAACCTCTAGTCGAATATTAGATGAGGAGGAGAGCATCAGTCCAGCTACACAAGCTACTCTCCGACTGGTAATAAAGAGCAGACAATGCTGTAGGATTTTGGATTTAAACAGGTTTCAGCAACGATTACTGTCGGGGAACTGTTGGGACAAATGGCACCAATCCCTGAGAATCACAAACGACTTCCATTTCTGTTCTCAAAGTAACACTGCAGATCCATTTCACTTGTTTGTTGTTGCTTTCTGGGTTTCTTCCCTTTTTTTTTTTTTTTTTCTGTAATACCTCGCAGGGCACACTCGTTCCTCACTCACATTACCAGCCATATTGATCACTTTAAATGTCTCAGGACGTGTTTTCTGCTGGAATAGTCCTTCGAGGTTATGGAGGGTTCAACTAAAAGCATGATTTCGCTCCGTACGCTCTTAGGCATTGGCACAAACACCCAATTTTCAGCAAAATGCCCTAAAATACCACAACAAGGCATTGGTTAAGAAAGACAATGTTTGTGTTTTTGATGCTGCTTGTTTTTATATAAATGCAGTATTGCAGGTTCCCTTTGAGAAATAAACAGAATATTCTGCATATTACACAAAACACTGTGTTCAGAAAACAGTCTCAGACAGAACTACTAGACTAGAATGTTTTTAAATTTAAAAAAATAGTTTTGAGACTTTATTTTCTAAAGCTCTGAACCCATTGTTCGCAAACTGTGGTACTAGTACCACCAATAGTACTTAGAAGACATTTTGGTATCAACTATGACAAGTTATTTAACTGTCATATTTCGAACTATGATGGAAAACTAAAAAGTAGAGATGTCGACTCCACTACTAGAAACAAAACTACAATAGAAAATATTTTAATAAGTCCAATGAAAACAAGACTTGACAGTGGTTTACCAATGTGTCAGTGGCTTCAACAGCAACACAAATAAAGTCTCTAAAGGACCCTGCTAGCAACAAAAGATGCAAACCAGAAAAAACTGGCTTAAACCTTTCACAAATTTGTATTCATTTGACCAAGACCACAGTGTATGCGGTGTTTTCTCAGCAATGAGTGCATCAAACCATCCCATCTTTAACAATAACCTTGGGTTAGGTGTGTTTTATTTATCTCAGTTTCCTTGAATCAGTTCCATGAAGAAAACTATTTTCTGGTAGCGACTCAAAGACAAAGACATGAAATGGCATCTCGAATTCTGAAATATATTCTCAGTGATGGACCTCGAGTTTATTATGTGTTTTAATCATTATTACCTAAGGAAGACCTAACCAAAGATGAACAGGCCTTGGTGTGTGTGTCCGTTTAGCCAGTGAGGTTAGTTTAAGGGTTAAGGTTAGGATAAAGAAGTGAGTTTGGTTTAAAGGGTAAGAGTTAGGAATTTAAGTAGATTGGGTAATAGGTTTATGTCAGATACTCAATCTGTTTGAAACTTTTCAGTACAAGCTGTCATAAAGAAGGGACTTGGAGAGCGTAGTATTTTCTAAGGTGTTAGTTGTTAGAAAAAGGTTTGAGAATCACTGATCTAAGCTGACAGAATGCTTTAACTTCAATTGATACACAGGATAAGAAGTGTAAAGAGAACCAAGATCAAAAGAGCTGGTAAAGCTCATTAGGGCCACTATGGTAACCTGTGTCTGTCGCTGCCTGACGGTACTTCTAATAAGACAGATGGACAGAAACACAGAGTAAAATGTAAACATCAAACAAACAGTGACTGTACAAAACCTACACTGTACTGAAAAACCTGAACCGAAGGTGGCCGAAGCTTCAGGTCGTAACAGGTGAATTTGTACGACGTTTTACGTAGGAGTTATGAAAAGTTAATAGGACCCTTCACATCCAGTTTTGAAGAGAAGTCAGAGCTCAGATATGATGGAAGTCTACGGGAGTTCAGATGTGTGCACTCTGAACTCTGTGGGGTTTTGAAAGAAACCACAAAGTCCTATATATTAGCATGAGACACACCAGGTAAAAGAAGACAAAAATATCAACATTTCGATGCTATGTAAGTTGTACATAAGTAAACTAACATTTTCTGGAATAAGAAGAGCTTACAAAAATGATTGGAAAGTTCAAACTGCTCAAAAGCTAGAGTGTGACATCATCACACTTAATGTAGGTTTCACACTGTGTAAAACCTTTGTTGTGAAAGAATCATAATAAAATCCTTAGTTGCGAGTTTGAATTGGCGGTCTGGTGGTCAGAGTGACAGAATTGCAAACAGCTGATTTAGTACGACCAACAAATGACCTGCGACTAATAGGAAAAAATAGTGTGACTGCTTCTGTGACTGTTATCTTTTTCACATCCATGACCATGTTATGCCTCTCATTTTAAGAGTCTCAGTCTAACAATATGAGCACTAACGCCAGCTCTTAATTTTTATCCAATACTCAACTGACATTTGCCTGAAAAATTGCCTAGGCCAGCATGTAATAACTCTTACACTGTTACTCTCACACAGGTTGCTATCCAGATTTTATTATGCCAAAGTCACATTGTGAGACATCAGTGTTAGCAGACTTAGGAGCTTATCTGTGCTAAAATTGGACAAAAGGACAAGTCCGTCCCAGGCAAGTTTCCAATCGACCACAAGGTTGACAGAGGCTGACCCACAAATAAGCTTCCAATCACACCGATGATTAAGGTTGTAAAGGAGCATAAAATCTTGGGGAATTTTCTAGAAACTTTCCATAGGAAGTTAAGCTTGGAAAATTTGGACATATTCAAACTTGGGAATTTTCTGTAGTAAATATAAAACTCCAGAAAACAAACCAACCAACAGAGACCGCCCATAAACAGAACTTCCTTGGTGGAGGTAACAAAAGGGTCACATGTAGGAGCAGAGAGAAGTTCTTATCAAAGGGGTTAACTGTGACCTTGACCTTTGACACCATGAACCTTGACATCAATGGTGATTACCCTTGGCATAAGAGGTGTCCAATTGTGCAGATTAATTTTTCTCCATTACATAGTTACGTAGTTAGAGCACAAGATCACCTGTGCCCTTGATGTTTGACCCTGTCACCTTGAAATCAACAGTGATCACCCTTGACCTATGAAGTGTCCAGCTGCAGAGTTGGAGCACAGACTGATCTGTGACCTTGTCCTTTGACTGGATAACCACCAAGATTTAATCACTTGTTCCTTGCACCATGTCTGACATTCCCTGAAAAATTCTGTTCATAACTTTTTGAGTAATCTTGTACACAGACAACAAACAGACGCTACTAAAAACAATCTCCTTGGCAAAAGTTTAAAAAAAAATCATTGAAATGTCTACATGTATGAACATAAAATGTCAAATATCAATCAAACATCTCAGAACAAAACTATTGACATTATATTTGATCATTATTTTTGGCTTGTTTTGTTTTATCTTCATTAAAAAAAATTTTCAGGAAACTGTATTTCACAAGAAACAAAACTATTTACAAGTCTGACCCAAAGTTTTTACACAGTGCTATTTCTGTCATGTCCAGATGACATTTTTTTTAGGACGTGTTACTGCTCTTTGCATGGTACAGCAGTTTAATCTGGCTGTTATAGTTAAGTTTTTTAATAAAATATATATTTTTTCCCAACTATATTTAAAATCCCTGTTAGGGGCCAAACTTCACTATTTTAAATTCCACAGTTATTCTCAATTTATTCCCCTAAATTCCTGTTAATGGCTAAGCAGAGTTTCCAACTGCTGCCACCTTAAAACTACCTCAAATGTTTCATAGCGCTTCGAGCGAACGCAGAAATTTACAAAGAGTTTTATTGTTATTTACATTCAAACAGAAAGCAGCAGCTAGCTGTGCCGGGGTATGCAGGACTTGTTAGGTAAGGTGTTGTATTTAATTGGTTTTCTGCTATAATTTTTTTGTGTAATTTTAACATAGTAACAGTTTACGACCCTACCTATGATCAATTTGGTATCACCAATAAAGTCAACATACACGCTTTTAGACCGTAGGAGGAAACTGAAGAATGTTTTAGGTTTATCCAACGTTTAAGCTCCTTTCTGTTAATCTTTCCTGAATCTACTATAAGGTCAACTTGGGCATGTCCCAGCATGCCTCTGAAAGCTCATTGTTTTTGGACTTTCTTACAGTACATTTCGGCCTAACTGAGCATCTCCACTTGTCCTGTACTGACTGCTACCATCTTCCCATTAAATATGACGTGATCGCAATGAAAGCAGACATATGGACACCCAGGTTGTTTGGATGGCCCCTCCCTCATTAAATCCTCCTCATGTAGTTGACCCTGCGTGGCCAGCCGGACTCTATTTGGCAGTTTGTACAGCAGGACTGGGCTGCCATTCATCACCCATGGCAGGTTAAACCGTAAGCGCAATCTGTTTATACCGATAATTATAAGGCATCATCCTGCCCACGGGCTGCGAGGGTTCAAGAACATCTGCTTGGAGCGCTTCAGCAGGAGGTCGGCTGTAGCTGGGGAAGGTTTGCGGGTTATATTTCTGCCAGGGATGAATCCACTGTGATAGGCATATTAGCTGTGTTTGTGGGGACGGAGGGGCTGAGGGGGGAGAGAGACAGAAAGCATGTCTTTGTCTGAGTGGACAGTCTTCCTGAGGCGTAATGCTCTTTCTACAACATTGGGCACAAATTGAGCTGTCATCCTGCTTCTGTTTTCATGACCAGAACTCAGTCCTGTGATGGAAATATTTAAGCCGCGTGATCTTTCCTCCAGCTCTTTCACTGTCGATCTGGGAACGCCATCAAGGCTCAAACACCTAGGATTCAGCGCTGACAATCATCCGGGCCAAGACTGCTCATGAATTAGGGTACTTTAAAAGAAGAATATTAACAATTCCTATTAAATCAGAGTTATTTGTTTCAAAAGTTCAGTTTTTGTGTCTGATATGTATATATGTGTGTGTGTACATATATATATATATATACACACACACACATAGGTTGTCACAGGCTCCTAAAATGGCACACTGATGTGAGAGAACGCTACGTTAGCTAATATTAAACCTCTATGCTTTTGCATGACACCATTTGTTTAGTCCATCACTGTTTTCTCATCTGAAAAACGTTCACATTACATGTACATTCACATATTAACGCTGAAATAAAAACTAGCCCTTGTTTAGCTAGCCATCATCCTAGTCTAGACAAAGACTTTACCCCTTTTCTCCACTCCATGTTCGATGACCGATGTTGCAGCTATAAGACAATAATTATTCATAATTGTTTGACACAACATCACTTAATAAATGACCAGACTAATCCTTCAACTATTAGGGACTATATGTGCTCTATGTCTGATATCACAGCTGATGAGGGACTAATTATTGATCACTATATGACAGAAGGTTGTCAGGATTCGTAAATATTCTAAGATGAGCAGCTCGGCGTCAGACAGACACGGGAGACCAAGATAATAGGAAGTGAGTTTATTTTACAGTGAATCGGGAGCAGGAACCTGGAAGCAGAGGACGTGGTAAGTATTTCCTTGGTGAGGAAGGCAGGTAAGTATTATATCCACAGGTGGGAGGCCTTACTGTGCGAAGGATGATCCACGGCACGGAGGTGAGTCCAAAGGTAGGTATTTCCCAGTAACAGGTTGGCAGATTCTCCAGGAGGCAGTAGGTAAGTATCCCTCACGAGGCAGGCAGACAGGCACAGGCAAACAGATAGGTAACTTATCTCCGAGGCAGGTGTCCACAGCAGACCAGACTGGGTCCACGCAGGTTAGGTAGTCCTAGG
>NC_051448.1:18867222-18869404 GCF_001649575.2 Kryptolebias marmoratus | reverse complement strand
CTGGTCTGGTTCCCACCACGGCCTTAAGTACCAGCTGCCTTCTGATGAGCCTGATCTGCCACAGGTGTAGAGGGAGTGACGAGGAGCTGCCAATCAGCCGTCGAGACGGCCCACCAGGAAGTACCAAAAATACTAAACCTCCAGAATCACCACAAAGGTAGCTTCAAAAATAACCAGACTATCTCTTTCTTTCTTTTTCTTATTCTTAATCCCTTAGATAAGATTTGGTGTGTGCTCGCATGGTTAGGTGTCTTGTTTGTCTCATTATGTCTCATTGTGGCTAAGTGATTAACTGGCGACATGTCCAGGTTGCATCCCCCACTAAGTCTGATAACTTCTGGCTCAGGCACCCGCTCGCCACGGCTCTGATCAGCATTCAGAGTGTGAGGGAAATAAATGGATGATTGTGTACTTGTAATTATAAACACAAGTGTACATTTGATATTCTAGTAATTCTTTGAACCTGTTATATATATTGATATAGCAATGGTATAGGTAAAAGGTAAACGATCACAAAATTAAAGCTAAAATCAGTGCTTAAAATACCACATAAAGAAACCAGAAATCTTCCCAGAATCTAGTTACTCACTTTCAGAAACTCATTGTTTGCAATCAATAAAGTCTTAATAGAAGTTTTGGGATGAAAAGTGTGACTTAAAAAAGAATTTGCAGCTTTACAGCCTCCTTTTTTTTGTTTTTTTGTTTTTTACTGGTCAGGATCCATAATATTCTCCTGGCCTTGGCACAGAGAGCTGTGTTCCACTCAGAATATTGAACAATTTTCCCTCCACCTCCTTTTGGCAGTCGTGCCGTTAACAGCCTTGTCATCTCCGCTTTAGGAGCTCGTCTCTGCCAAACTAACCAGATGAGCACCGCTGTCTGCCTGGCGAGTGCACGTGCAACTCTGATGACTGTGCACGGAAACCAGACGGTTACCGTCTCTACTCTTTGCTGATGACAAACTCGCGTTAGACTTATTAGCTGGGAAACGTCGTCATTTAGTACGCAGTCGCGAGGACGTAGTTGGATCTGTCCTCCTTCTCCCGAAAAATGAAACGAGGAAAAGGGTGAAAAGTTTTGCTGCAGAAAGTGCCAAACCTTCAAGATTCCTAATTTATTGTCTTGTCTTTATTGATTATTTTTACAGCTAGAGGCAGCTGGAAACAGAAATATTAAATTAGGCATATTTTTTTTTATTCAGGAGGGGAAAAAAAATCTTAATTCACGCTCTTTGAAATGCAGAACCTGCTGCAGATTAAAGCCGTGTTCTACGGCTGTTTCCCGGTTGTTCGGGTAGTTAACAAAAGTCTAGCGGATTACGAAGAAGGCTTTTTCCTCGCCTTTGAGATAAAAAAAAAAAGAACCAAACAGTTCTGGTTCCACAAGATTGTTCGAATGCAGTCAACACGACAGGACTGAAAGAAGCCAAGTGTTGAAAGCCAAGCGTATTGTAGGCAGAGCTGAGAGAGGGAGAAGCGCTCCTAATAGCATAATGATATTAATGAGAGCCCATTCATCACGCAGACTCATCACTTAAGTTGATGAATACCAGCAATTTAAAGTAGAGACTCGAGTGGAACATGCCTCTTGCTGCTACACTTGCTAACCTTTCAGTCTATATTATGCCACGTGTCTCCTTAGACTTGAAACTGAAATAACCTACAGTGTTTACCAGTAATGGTAAAGAAATATACAGAAACTTAAGGGAAAATCAGTGGGAAGCACAATGTAATAATAATTTAAAAAAAAAAGCCATCAAAGATCTTTTCAAAAGTTCTGAAAATCCAATTACGCTCCAAACGTGACGCTGAAACAATAAACCTGCGGGGACTTCTCGAGTACCTTCTGTCTCCGGGAGAACCCAATCTGATTGCACGCAATAAATTATTAACACCCAGGCTCCCAAATAGATGCTGCTATGTGGAATATTATGGAGAAATGGTAAACAGGTAGCACAGAAAGAGACTGAACAATTTAGGAGATATTTAACACAGTTTAAAGCAGGGGTTTTCCTTGTTTCCCTGCTCCAACACACCTGATTCAGTGGTTAAATTACCTCTTCATGTTCTGCAGAAGCCTGTTAATCAACTATTGATTCAAATCAGGTGTATTGGAGCAGGGAAACAAGTAAAACCTGCAGGATGGTGGCCCTCCAGGACCAGGATTGAAGACCACTGCTTTA
>NC_051448.1:18853780-18867164 GCF_001649575.2 Kryptolebias marmoratus | reverse complement strand
GGGGGGGGGGTTACGTTAAAGTAATGAGCAGTTAATATCTTACCTGTTGTAGATAGCTCTTTTAGTGCCTCAGTTTGGAGAAAGAGTTCATGTCGGAAACGATCGATGAGTTAACTCCCAGTCGAAGCAAGGCTGAGACTACAGAGGGGACTGCTGCCACCTTAAAACTACCTCAAATGTTTCATAGCGCTTCGAGCGAAAGCAGAAATTTACATGACATAATTTTATTGTTATTTACATTCAAACAGAACGCTGCAGCTAGCTGTGCCGGGGTATGCAGTACTTGTTAGGTAAGGTGTTGTATTTAATTGGTTTTCTGCTATAATTTTTTGTGTAATTTTAACATAGTAATTATTTAAAACCTATTGTGGTAACTATGTGTTGTCAGGATTTGGGTATCTTTGAGTTTACTTTTGTATTAGGTTTAATGTTTAATGTGTTCCCTGTGTTTAGTTTATTCTCCAGCATGTGCATCACTCACTGTCCCTCAGTAGTTCTGTCAACCCCCCTCACCTCCCACACCTGTCCCCTGTTAGTAATCAGTCACCTGTTTCCACTCGTTACCCTCAGTCTTTAAAAACCTGGTCATCTTCCTCACTTACTGCTTCATTTTTGGTTGTCACTGTGATGTGCTGTCTGCTTCTCCTCGTTTCTTGTCTTTCGTCTTCCCTGCAGCTCTGGATTTTGTTAGTTTCCGTTGCTGCCACGACAGCCTTTTGTTTTTGCTTCTTTATTTAAAATAAATTAGTTTTTCTTTAGGGGGCTCTCCGAGCCTGTCTGCATCTTGGGTCCAACCATCCACCCACCAAAACCGACATGTGTATGTATTTTATTGTATAGTGTAATGTAGTTTTATACTGTTAGTTACTTAAATATTATTATGCTGTTCACGAGGTTTGTGCAAAAGCCCAATTAGGGACAAGAGTTGAAAATTAGTAATAGCTATACCCTCTGTACAGCACATCATGTGCATTGTGTATTTATGTTAAACTGTAGCATTCCTATAAAAAAATTCTGTAGCACTTCCACCTGATAAACCGTAACATTTCTGCGAGGTAATGAAAAACTGATAGTTGTGTAATGATCTATAAGATAGTGTAACAAGAACTGCTAGGAATTTTTGCAGATTAGCATTGTTCTAAGATGGCAGGAATCGTCTTAAGTCTTGAACTAGCCAATATCTTGTCTAGTTTAACTCCAAACTGCGTGTCACGGTTGGTAAAGGATCGAACCCGGAATGCAAACAGGGCACCAGGAATCTCAAAAATGTTTTTGTATTTTTGGTAACAAAAAGTGCTGACGAGGCAGCTGAACTCTGCTTACAGTACCTGTAAAAACCACGATGGCATGTTTAAAAAAAAAAAAAAAAGACTTAATGCGCCACTGAGGGACATAAAATATAAAGAGCTGCACTGATGAACAGAACAACAAACACCTGGTGCGAAACAACTGGGAACAGGTGAGAGTAGGCAGGGCCTGAGCGGAACTGAGGAACAGGAAACTGAACACTGGAAACACAGGAAGGTAAAAGAGATACAAAAGACTCTGAATAAACGCCAAAATTAGAGATCCTGACACTGAGGTTGTTCAAAGAGCTATCTAAGATGTAGGATATTCATCGTTCATAACCTTTCCACAAAACACCACTTCAGAATGTGAGCAATGTCCCTTTTAACGGGCACTAACAGGAGCAAAGAGAGCGTGAACCTTATCTGGAAGCTTCGGTGAAGACAAAACGGGGTCAAATGAGGTATTTAAAATTAAACGATGCGCTTGTGGCACTCATATGGGTTGCACATGAATAATTCATGAATAAAAAAGGCATTTGTTTTGGAGTCAGCTGTGAGATTTTAAGTATTTACTTCTTGTTGTGTGTTGTTGAGATATATATATATATATATATATATATATATATATATATATATATATATATATATATATATATATATACATTTTTTATTTTTGTTACTCCTTTCTTTTTACCCCCATTGGGTAAAACACACAATCACAGGCAGCTGCAGATGTTTTCTGTTTGCATTGCACCCCGAATCATGTTTGCCTTTTGATTTTGATATGTGTTTTTTTTTCTTTCTTTCTTTTCAGGAGGATTTAACTGAAATAGGCTTTAATGACTGGGCCCGGCTGACAGAAAGAGACTATTTACATTCAAATGCTAAGTCTGCACCAAGACATTTTTTTTTTTTTTTTAAATAGCAAGAAGGGAGAGGAAAAACATATCAAGCTGGCAGGTTCACCAAGTAAACAACCTATTTCTGTTATGGATGGGCGCAGAAAGAATTGTTTTATCAGCTTCGACCCAACTCTGTGATTCCACAGACGCTTCAGTACAAACATTATTTCCGAGACGTAACTCTCCAGGCTCAGAACGGTCGCCTTAAAACCCACATTATGAGCGCCATTGTTTTCGCTGCTCTCATTAGGCTCGCCTCGAGATAATTAGATTTATTAAATCAGGGCTGTTAACGACATAAGAAAATAGCTGCAGCACTAATTTACTCAGTAATGAGCGCGTTTGTAGCAATATAATTTTCCAATAATATCCGATACTTTAATAGAATTCATAAAGGCAAGCATGTGTGTGTGTGTGTGTGTGTGTGTATATATATATATATATATATATTTATAGGCACAGGTTAATTTATTTTCAGAAGCTGAGCTGAAACGTGCCTCGCTTTTCTTTTTCTTTTCGCAAAAAAGAAGTAAAAAAAAGGAGTCAAAAAAAAGGAGTCACCTCGCAGTTGAAGAACTTACAACCATACGTACGTTCAAAGGACGTATTTGAAATTACTAACACTTCACGGGTGTACATTTTGAACACTCCAAGCGCACAAGTATTTTCCCTTTTTGCGCGGCAATGGTTTTGTTTTCTTTTTCCTTAAGCTTCATCTCAGCTGTCTTTCATTTCACCCCACAGCACTTCCATTGAACTTAGACAAAAGCTACAAAACCTCAGAAGAAAAAAACCCAAAAAAGCATCACAATCAAAGGCTCCTGATGTTTAGGTTTCACACGCGGGAGTGCTGACAGCCAAGCCGCAGTGTCTGAGTACAGTAAGGTGCACTTTCACGTTGCCTTTCTGCCGGTGCTTCTCGTCAGTCTGGCCCTGTCAGCCCAGCTCTCAACATGTCAGTTTTATCGCTCCCGTCTTTCTCCAACTGTCAGATTTTAGCCTTCCTGCCTCTCGCGGTCGTCTCTCTCAGCCTCTCTCAAGTTCTCCCTCTTCTCACGCAGATCATCCTCTATTCTGGTGCACCCGGTGATTCTCTGAATAGCGGTGGGCGTGCTGTTGGGCCCATTAGTCTAATATTATCCCTGTGTTGTGTGGATAATGGATGGCTCTGAAGAGAGTGTGTGTGTGTGTGTGTGTGGTAGGTACGTGTGGATGTAAAGCTCGAAAGAACATAATCCATGTGTTATGATGTGCGATGAAGTGAAATATTTCTGAATCTGTCGCGGAAAAAAAACGTGCCGGTAGTCGATGGGCAAAAAGTAAAAATAGTCAAGGCCAAAATCATATAAACCCATGCATAGTTTTTCATTTGACCAATAGGTTTTTGTCTGGCAAGAACAAAAAGTTAAGACATGATAGATTAGCCCCCCCCAAAAAAAAAAAAAAAGGCCATATAAGGAACTGTGACTAATGCGGAAAACACCAGATAATTTTGACAGTTTATGAAATAATTAAAGAAACGTGTAGAAGAAGAAAAAATCAGTTTGAAGTCTCTCTGCTGGTGCCTTGTGTGAAAAATCTTCTAAAAACACCGGTTGAAACAAAGTAACTGCACAGTATGTTCGTGCTGATACAATATATGATGGCAATTAGATTCCTTTAAAAATACAACAGCAGCAAAAACGATACGATTCAGCTTGTAGTCATTATATGATGTGGTTTAGTATGAGTTTTTATTTGACACATTAGGATTCGATGGATTACGACAAAGCAAAGAAATGATTTTCTATTAGTTTTTGACAAGAATTATTATACACACGACATAAAATAAATGACAAACAGTACCTAAAAATGAGGCCGGGTGCAAAGTCAACAAAACTGCCAAAACAACTCAGCAGTGACCAGAACAATGTATTTCCTACACTATGAATAGTAAAACATTAGCCAACCATTTCTCTTTGGAGTATTGGTTAATCCACATGATCAGGTTGAAGCACACTTCTAGGGTTTGTTGCTGTTCATACAACAAACCCTAGTGGATTCATAGTGGATTAGGTGTCGCTGTTGAGAAAACAGTGTGGCTAAACAGCAGGAACAGTTGTACACGGAAAGAAATAAGAGAGGGGATTTGTTCTTCATACTGTACAAACAGGTCAATCTGTACACGCCTACTACACCATATTGGCGTCCATACTGGCTGAACACTAAACAAAAAGACAAATGGCCATAAAAAGTGCATCAACAGAAACAAAAGCTAACAGCACTGAAATAGAATTCAATTTTCTACTAATAAGAAGTCATTTTAAGGATGTTAAAGTGAAAATTTGTTTTATTTAGAAGAAAATGTGTTTAAAACATAGATATAAATCACAGTGTTAGAAGTTGCCAAATTCTCGCTACAACACGAGCAGCCTCTGTTTCGTTTGTGCAGAGGGACTTTGTGGACTCATTAACCCTAACAAGGACGACTACACTAGAAAATTAATTTAGTACTAATTAAATGACACATCCAAAACTCTCACTGACTTCCATTGTATCTGAGCTCTGATTTTTATTTTTTTACTTCTTATATCTTCTCCATGAAACACTTGACACATAAAACGAAAACTGACTTTTTTTTTTCAGTATGATTTAAAGTTTTTGTACATACTGATTGTCCGAGGCTTACTTTTTACTCTGCATTGCTGCCTACCTGTCTTTTTAAGACTGCTGCCAGGGAGTGAGAGACACAGACGTGGTTATCGTGGTGAGTTTAATTTGTCGCTGGCAGCTGCTTTAACATTTCTATTGATCTTTTTACACTTCTTATAGAGTTTATTCGTCAAAACGGCGGCATTTTGTCAGCTTAAATTCTTAGAAAAGAAATCCCAAATCATCATTGGGCGTTAAAGACGCAACTTGATGTATGTGGGAATTTTGGGTGGCTGTTGCATTGGCACCCTTCAGATTGTCTTAAATAGATCTTCCTGTTTGAAATACTTGTTTTACGTACTATCCCAAACCTTTTGGGCTTCAGAAAGCTCGGTTACCTGCACATAAACAACTTTCCCGTTGACATCATTAATCATCTTGACATTCTAAAAAGTGCCAAAAGTGCCTGTTTTAATCCTCTGAGCTGCACGGCATTCAGATCAGAATACAGAAATGTAAAGAAACTGCAAAAAGAAACCCAATACCGAATGACCATGCATCAGCTAGGGCCGTCCCGTATGATACTGTCCACAATAACACCAGGATTAACACGTGTATGCTGTAGGTCGGTGGTCAGTGCTGTGGTCTTGTCATCGTGAGTTTGGAGCCCAGGTAGCGGCAGGAAGAGCATCTTGGTGTAAAACAACAGCCAAATGTCTTTGTGCGAGTTTGCTCCCTAAGGCGACCCCTGAAGAAGGGAGCAGTCGAAAGACCAACACATTGCGATATGAATGGTATGAGGACAGGGCGCATTTAAGAAGATAGCGGTTTATAGATTACCGTAAAAGCAGCTTGACTCTCGTCAGAAAGAGTGATGACCTTTACCCTATATAGTTTCTAGTAAATGTAATGTTTAGCGGCTTTTGAAGAACGCCCAGATTCTGGTTCCCCCATACCAAATGTGTTTTGATTTGAACATGTCTTGTAAGCTCCCAGACTCTCCTCTCTCTCACACCTGCCCTGCTCAGGACTGTTTTTGTAGAATCGTGCTTCCTTCTTTTTTACTCTTGAACTTTGTTTTTTTTTTTTTTAAACTGCCTATAGGATACTGTGCAACCAGAACTTCTTTGGCCCATACCTTACAGCCTGTCAAAGCACACTGTTCTGTTTGCCTCTCTCGAAAGAAACATAATAAAACTTTAGAAGACAGCTTGGTGTTCGTGATGATTCTTGCTCGTCAGATTGTTATAAATACTGTTACTGTAAAACTGCTTGAGATATGAAACGCCCCTATTGGCAACTTCAAAGTTACAGATAAAACAGACAACCATTCACACCCTGACTCACACCTAGTGACAGCTTAGTTACTGATTCACTTAAAGTGGATGTTTTTGGTCTGTGGGAGGAAACCAGAGTACCCAGAAAAAAACCTACGCCTGCAGTAGAGATTCTTAAAAATTCTCAGAAACTTAGTTTCTTCAGGTGTATTCATGTGGACTCGAAATACAGAGCTTTTCAGAAATTATGCACATGACAGCTACTGATTTGCACACAAGAAACCATAATAATAGAGATGTTTTTAATCCATTTTTCAATGCCTTACTCACTTTATCTCGATCCTGATGTTACTGAGTTTTGATTGTGGTGAAACGGTTATTACCGAGAGGAAACTAAATAATTTTCTTTCAAAACTTAACATTTGAAAAACGTCTTCAACTAACAGATAGAAGTCAAGTTTCTTTGTTTTTAAACTCTGAATTGTCAAAAAAAAACCAAAAGAAACACTAAATTTTGGGTAATCTTAAGACTTGCTCAGAATGTTCTACCTTGTTTTTTTTATGTGTTGTTGGAAGTGTTATCGCCACCTAGTGGTGTGGCATGTGTATTTCAGCTTTTTTGTTTTTACGTAAATGGAGAAGATATTATCTTCAAACCATCTGGAACTATACTTGGGACTTAAATGATAAGAAAGATCCCGCTTTTATCTGATCAATACATGCGAACAGTTTGCTTGTCTTAGCTAACTGTCTGCTAGCTAGCATCTAGCTAACAGACAGCAACAGGACAAGAGAAGCTTCTGTGCTTAAGAAAAAAATGTCTTTTGGTGGTAAACTTTAACGTTTACTGTGTTTATCAAAATAAATCTAGACATTATTTTGTACAATATTTTATGAAACACATACTTACGTGTTTAATTTTTTTAAAAACATGCTTACGTAGCATCCACACACTGTTTAGATTGTAAAAGAAATTTATTACTCTCAATGCTAGACTTTTATAAGCTGTTGCGGTGGTTGTAGAATGTGTGTTAGTCCTAAACTACTGTTGTTGCCATGGTTACTCAGAACTGTTTGGTTCTTTTTTGTACTCTCAGAGCAACAGTCAAAGTTACTGCAAAACTAATACTTTTTTTTACTGGGATAGTAAATAATAGTATTTCAAGGTGTATTAACTTACACTATGGGTTTAGATGTACAAAAAATCTGTCAGTTTTTATTTTGCGACAATAATGCTAACTCTTAGCTATCGTTAGCATTTCCCACAATCGTGAGCCTGAAGCTAGCAAAGTTAGCACTAATTTTTGTTACTGTTAATGAGTGTTAAGATGCTCAATGTTCTGGGTTAATACTGTTATGTACTGTAACGTGTGGTTTGTGTATATTATTGGAAAGCATGACAATTATTTTGTTTACTTTGTCATTTTGTCTGTTTAAGGCAACAAATAAATATCCCGGACACACAAATGTTCTCTTTGTGTTCATTGGTTAATGTGGCGTATAAAACCTTAAAGCTAGTATTAAAAAAATAGACCTATCTAGGGATTTTATATGAGTTATTCTCCTCTTGGCCCATTTAGGCTAAAAGCTGGACTCCTAAGTCTATAAGCTCTACTTCCTACATCATGCTAAGCTACTAGGCTGCTGCCTTTGAACGCATTATAGTCTTTTTATGACAAAAAAAAATGTACTTTCTTGTTGTAAAATATAAGTGTCATAATAAAGTAATAAAGTGAACACTTGTTTATGTTGCATGCATACATGAGCAGGAAACACAGTCCTGAGGTGACGGCACATATCTGCCATTCTGGTCTCTGGAGTGAGCAAATGTAGAGTCTCTGGCGGGATTGAGGAGCTTCCACTCCTCACTTCGTCCTCATTTATCACTTCTTACAGCCGTGGAATCTTCCCCCCTCCGTGTTCAGACGCATCCAACGGCTCCATAACTCTCCCGTTCGACGGGTCGACAGCTCTGTACGGAATTATGTGCGTCTTTGCAGAGTTTCTGTGCGACTCTGTGTGGGCTGTGTAGGTGTATGCATGCAGGCATTTCTGAGGCCATGTGAATGTCTGTGCATTAATCTGCCATCTCATCACACACCACATCACACATGCCCCCGCTTCCCCCTCCCACACATACACACACACACACAAAGGTTTTTTTGTTTCCCCACCTCTCCAACATGTATCGCTGTTTCTGTTCCGAGGACGTGACAGGACAGGTGTGAAAGGCTGGTGGCAGCAGTGTCTGCCACAAGCCAACGCAGGGGGGGTAATGTAAACAGCCAGGAATGTGATCCACATCACAGCAACTGATTTAAGAGAGGGGTTTAGAGGGGTGAAAGGTCACTGACTGCACTGCAACAAAAGAGATGAAACATTATCCACTGTGACAATCAAACTCTGCCTAAACTGCTCTTTCAGCCAATTGCCATTGTCTGTCAACTTCCCAGACAAATAATGGATGCCTTTAGCTCCACTTATGATTTATGTGGGGCGACTGTATTACTGTGATACAACTGACTCTGCTGCCGCAGGAGGTTTGAACAACTGCAGTACACTAAGGGTTCAAAAGAGAGGAAGATATAAGAAGAGTCACTTTGTTCACGTTACAACAGCGCACTGGGGTTGAGCATCTTTGTAGCCGATATGATGCACATCCGCTAACGTTTTGGTTCATTAAAGATACAAGAGCAGCAAAAACTAAACAATTCAGCGTTTAAACACAATATAATGTGACTCAATATGAGTTTCATTCAACATTTTGAGATTCAATATAGTACAACAAACTAGGGGGATGATCTAATGTCCCTAAATGATGTCCCTCCTACTGATAATTAAAAAAATAATGACTCAAAAACAGGTATTTGTTTTAAATTACAAAACATTTTCATAAAACTTGACTCACATCTACCAAAAAATACACAAACATGAGGCCTGTTGGGAAATTAATCAAACTTAGTTAATCCACATGATCAGGGTGAAGCACACTGTAGGTGTTTGTTGCCGTTTATACCGGCGCTGCTGCAGTTCCCCTCCAGAACAGTAAGTGTTGCTCATGAGAATGATTGATTTAAAATAGTAACAGTTTAATAAAGGTTTATAAAATAACATTCACACGAATCGCTATGAAATCTTTGGCGACTGTTGTTGTTTTAAGGCTGCTACCCTGCGTTTGGACTAGCCGTTAGCTCGTCAGTCAGGTCAGAATCAAACTCTTTCTCCAAACCCAGGTCATTCACAGAGTTATCTACAGCAGGTACGATTTTAATTGTTTATAACTTTTCTGGAGAAAATATTTGAGCAGTCCTTACTGTCTTTGTCAATTTTTTTAAATTTTGCTTTAATATTTTATTTTTTTTGTAAATTGTTAACTGATTTTGTTACTTCATATACATTTGACAGAACAAACCAAACCTATAGGTCAACTCATAAGAAAAATGGTATACCTTCAGGAGTTTAAGCACTGTATAATTGGGTCTTTGGGTTATTTATTCATCTAGTTAAGATTTCCAAGTTCTCTAAAACACTCACAACTTGGGCTGTATTACCAACAAATAAGCCATGAAACACTAAAATTGCTCTCTACTGAGCTGCATGGATTGAGGTAAAATGGTCTGTTTTTGTCTTGTTTTTTTTTAGGTTTTTTTAGGTAATATGTGTTTGAGTTATTGGCCGGCCATTAAAAATGTTCCAGAACTTCAAACCTAAAGTTTAACAAGAAGAAGAAAAACAGTTTCACGTCTGAAAACTTGTGAATCTAGCTTGTTGGTCGTGTTTATTGTAAATTCAATCTGTCTTTGTAAACTGGTAATAAAATTGCTTGGTGTCTCATAATATGAGAGAGGGTTTTTTTATGCTGCAGTGTGCATTAATGTGTAAATTTGATCACTTTGTATTGGTAATGCAGTCTTTAACAGGTTTATTATTCTAAATCAGACGTTAAATCCAACCCATCCTTTACAAGGCACGGGTTGTAAAGGATGAAGTTAGCTGAGCCGGTCCTTCAGCAGTGACCACAGACCCAGGCTTTGATGGGCGTCCCTGACCTGCCATCTGTTTGAACTGACAAACTAAAAGGCCAGTGGGATTAGTCACTTATTAAGCAGGGAGCCTCGCTCTTTAATCACTGCTGTTGTTTAGTGGACAGGAAAGTGTTGCCTGACTCGGCTGATTTGCGACGACAGGAACTGCGGTCGAAAAACAGGAGTCCAAGAATAGCTGTGTCCCTAAACACGGGGGAGGGAGGGGGGAGGAATAAAACAGTCTGGTGTTTTAGAGTCTGCAAAGAGTTGACCTCTTTTAGACAAAAAAGCTCATTATTTTCTCTACATCTTAAAGATGGGAAGAAAACCCAACAGCCTTGTCACTTTCTTCCCGCTCTATAATTGCCTGGTACTAAAAAGCATATTAAATGGAGAAAAAAAATAAATAAAAATGTGGACAGCTTGGTGCTGGGACTGGACCTCTTGTTATAAAGAAGCGAGGCGGCTCCCTCCACGTTTCTCGGCAAAGTCCAGAAAACGATTCGAGTACACTAATTACCGCTAAGAACATAAAAGAAGTTTCATTAGTTGGAAATGCCCCTTTCTGCCACTTACATGGCGGGGCTTAATTCTAGGATGTATTGTCTCCAAGAGTGACTCTGAGTGGTGACGGTACAATTACCATGCTAATAAAGTCAAATCATCTGCCAGTCTCTCTGCCGCAACAGACAAAAAGACGCAGAGAGCAGAAGTTACCGCTTTCAGCCAATGTAGTAAAAGAGCAAATTCACATTGTCCTGGTTTCAAACTAAATAGACAATGCTGTCTATTAACCTCTCAGCTGCACAGCTCGAGCTCTATTTAAAGCTGCTGTCATCATTCACTTGACAACCTCGCCGCTGCACTGAAATCCGGAGATTTTTCCGACAACTTTTAACACGCTCAAGTAATTAGTGACAGCCATCTGGTTGGGACTTAATCGCAGAGGAGGGTACAGCAGGATGTTTGGTCTGAAACATCTGACATGCAAAGAGCTGCAGTTTCATTATTATCATTATGTTGTGTCAAATTTTGCTTTAGTTTTTGGTTTGCCGTGAAGACGTTATCGGGCTTTTATCTAAATCTGAGCCAATGATGCAAGATTGAGGCGGGACACAGTTAAATGGAAAAGCACCGACAATGGGTAGATTGCTGTTTAACCGAGTCGTGCTGAGGCTGGACACCGGGAAAAATGGCTTAACTGTTGGGCGGTTAAAGAAGGCACCAAACACAGGCTTAAAACGTCAACATCTCTAAAACAAGATCTCCAAACAAAGTGCCACAACAGTGGAAAGAAAACTACAATGGACTCCAATGTATTTAACTCCAGCTGAGAAGTAAAGACACCAACACTTTAATTGCTCATGTTACCTAGTTATGTAACAAGGCACATGTAATTTCAGATTCCTCTTTGCGTCGTAACTGTATCCCAAAAAAAAAGCTTTTTTTTTTTGCTAAAACCAAAGCTTTTTCAACTGGAGCCTTGCAGCGTGTTCTTCCTCACTGACACACAACGTGATGCATGCTGTATTCACATGTTCTTGGGCTCTACTGGCCACGAAAAAACAACAACAAAAGAGCTGAGACTCGCTCAAATACGGCTTTGGTTCGAGTGGAGACGAGTTACACAGCTGGTAAATTATCCCACCTGAATTATTATCTCACGTTTCTTTACTAAAGTTGACTAACATAAATCCCTGGCTAAGGTTGTAATTATAAGAGAACGAGAACAAAGGGGGAAATAGAAAAAGAAAAAAACATTATTCATTAAACTTATCATTAAAAGCCAAAGGCAGTACAGTTTGTTCTCTGGGAAGATGCTGTTACGTCTCGGCTGCAACAAGAAATGAAATCTGCGGAATTTAGTAAAATAAGATTTAATTTAACTAAAGTAGAGAAAGAAACTAGAAATCTTATAAATCGATTGTAAAGGCTGCCAATGCAGTTACTGCAAATGTACAGCAAATGTACTACAGATACATATCAGTTTCTTTCTGTAAATCACTTAATAGTAATTTGGGACTTCATATGTAACAACCTAAGCTGACAAAATGTGCATGTTTTGATGTATGAACTGTAGAAGAAGTGTAATAAACAACAAGATAAAAAAAAACATAATAATAATAATAATAATAATAATGCTGACAGTGGCTCATTAGGATCACTGTGGAAACCACATATCTGTGTCTCTCACTCCCTGACAGCATTTTTAATAAAAAAGGAAGACACTCAGAGTAGAAAGTGAGCCTCAAACAAACAATCACTGTACAAAAATGATAAATTATAGCCAAACAAATTGAAACAGCATCTGGTCATCACATATGTCAATTTTTTTGTCTTGAGTCTTTAAAGTAGGAGATATAACAAGTTAAAAAGACCCTTTACTTCTAGTTTGAAGGAGAAATATCTCAGCTCAGATACAATGGAAGTCACTGACAGTATAGCTGTTCACACTCTTCTCCGTGGGGAATTTTCAGAGAAAATCATGAATCCTATAACAGTGAAAGAGTTTGTCTGTTTGCAAAACCTTTGGAAAGTTTAGACAGCTCGAAAGTCCAGAGCGTGTGATGCCATCCCACTTTAAGGTGAATGTTTCATGGCAAAATACCTGAAAAATCACTAAACCTAAAGTGCGATTGGGCAAAAACTGTTAAAGATGTCAAAACGTCAGGGCAGTCACGTAAAGTCCAACTTCATGGGACCTGCCTAAACCTTGATGGGTGTTTAAGCCGAAATGGTCGAGATGTGAAAAGGTACGCCGGCTTTGATGCTCGTTAACGTGATGAATCGATGACATATGGTCTGCGCAACCACCCAGGTTTAAACAACAACAGATTTATTACCGAGGGAATTATTAACTTTGCATTAGGGTTAAAAAAAAAAGGTAACAGAATCTGTAAACTGAGTTAATTTGTCAAGGTTTGAAGAGATGTCACGTATAAATTGTTGCGCTCCACGTCAGGACAGCTGAGTTCAGCTCCACGCCTGTTTTAGGTCCGCAATTTTTTTGATGTATTTTCTATATTTTTGCACGGGGTTCAAAAGCTTGTGATGGAAACTAATAATAAAATTGAAGGATGCAATTCAAAAACAACCACAAGGTGCGTCAACATACAGAACAGCGAACAGCTTGCTTTTTAGGACTAAAACGAATGGAACCACCACCTGGAAAGTGTAGCAACGGCTCTGTGATGTTCCAACATTCCTCTCCTGTCAGAGATTCACTGTAGGAGAAAATCCATTCTAGTTCCATAAAGGGG
>NC_051448.1:18837035-18853757 GCF_001649575.2 Kryptolebias marmoratus | reverse complement strand
GGGGGGGGGGGGGGGTGCAAGCTAAAGTATGCAACACTAACATCCATGTGACAACATGACAGCTCTTTAATTCCGATGCCTTCAGTGAAAATGGCCGACAGCCACGAACCATTCAGAAAGTTTGTGCTGCGATTTTGGCTCAGTGAGAAGTTCAGGCGATTCCGCGGTCCGGGCAAGTTCCAGCAGAGCCCGGACAAAGTGTGAGCCGACACTGTAGCATCTTTTGTCACTGATGCAGACAGTTTAGACTGGAACTTTACTCTGTTGGCACCTCAGGATTTCAAAACACTGGATCTGGAGTTGGGGGAGAAAAAAAAAACAGAAAACGAGCCTCGGCTCGCCGTGCGATGATGGAGCTCTGCCGGCCATCAAACCTGACGCTTTCATGGGCGTCCACTTAAACTCCTCGCCGGTTGTGCTTTTCACTCATTTCCTAAAATTGCGCAAAAACATTGTTTTGGTTTGGTTCTTTTTTTTAAATCATCTTTTCTTTTGTACTGCGCGGATCCCTCGTGCTCTTCGCTGACAGCTCTCTCGTTCCGACACCCGGAGACAGGCGGAGAGGCGAGGACATGAAAGGACAGGTGGAGCGTTAGTAACGTGGGGGGCAGAGCAAGGGGATGAAGGCGTCACATTCAGCGAGAGATAACACACTCCGAAAACAATCGCCCCTCTCCGCCAGGACCCCGGCTTCTCTCACCTGCTCACATCGACCTTCAGAAGGTCCCGTTTCATCTTTTGTCAACAGCGTCTCGGCTAGTTTAAGTGAGAAGGGATGAGTGCTGTCTGCAGGCGAGAGACTGTGTTATTTTATTTTTTTTCCCCCCTTTTACCGTAGAATAGAAAACAACAAAGAGACAAAGGAGTCACCTGTGTCTCACGGCGTGTGTATTCCCTCAAAGTAATCCGTGCTCGCTGTTTGTGTACATATTGATACCCTTCTCTCCATCTTCTACACGCTGACTCCGGAGCTCGCACTCCTTTTAGGCCCGAACAAAACCACTTGTCACTCAGACGGATGAGCTCGGAGCTGATTTGATTCCCCGGCGCTGTCGAAAGACGCTTGGCTTCATGCGTCAGGCTCAGAGATGTGCCTGGCTTGCCTGATGCTCGTATATGGCCATGCGAAAAGTCAGATTTTCCCCCCTCCCCTCTCGATACACTGTAACAAAAAAGAAAATAATAATAAAAAAAAAAATATACAAGTGATTTAGAATTCCGACCCAGTCTTACTACGGGTTCATATTTTCGCAGCGGACCGCTCCTCTCCTCAATCTTTAATCACTCGGCGAAGATAGCTCAATCTCACAATGTATTAAGGCTAAAACCCAGTCTGGCAGCTTGATGAATTAATAATGATGTTCACATGAAGGTCTATTCAAAGTGTGGAAAGATGAGTGAGAATCAAGGTCCTCTCACCTTGATTACCTGAGGTTTGGAGGATAAAGGGCCAGGGTAAAACATTACCATGGAAACATTTAAAGGAAGGCAGATTTGCACATTTTAAATAAGAAATCTTTTGAGTAAACGTAGCAGAAAAACAAGAAATTAGACTGGAAATCCAAACTTGCATCTTTCACAGACTAAAACTGCATCACAGAATGTGCCAGACGGATCATTACACACCCATTTGTCCATTTTCTTATTGGTCAGAAGGACATCCTGGCAACTTTGGAGCGATCGCTGCATCTTAAAATGGAGCCAATCTCTAAAATTTTATAGCAGTACATGCAAACTCTATTTCATAAGCCTTTATGATGCTGTCAATATGGCACAGAACTCTGATTTAATGACAGCAACAATGAAACAATGGCGTTCACCATTCCAGAGGGAGTGGGTTCTCTCGGACTAGCCAACAGTAGCCCATCGGCACAGTCAGAGCCGTTCCACAGCAGACTGCTGCCATCTTAAAACTCCAGTGGTTCAAAATTTTCACTGCAGTTCACGGCGATATTATTACTTCAGCCTTTATATTGGCGTCAATTTTACATCGCACGGTCGTTTTGCCAGAAACGTTATGGGGATCCTGCTGGAAGAGCCTCCAAGGCCACGCAGGAAGTGCTACAGCTGGCTGCAGCCGCTGATTTTTATGCAGATGACCATAGAATTCTGTGTAAATAACGATGTAATGAGACCTTGATGGGGTCGTAAAGGCCGTTTGCGATGAAATTTTGGATATTGGAGTTTTAAAATGGCAGCGAGCCAATTTAGTCTATGCTCTGACTAGCCATTAGCTCGTTAGTCCGGTCCGATTTAAACTTGATTTTTCCAAACTGACGTCACTGAAAGAGCTACCTGCAGCAGGTAAGAAGATATCTACAGTACAAAATGGCCAGATGAATCAGATTTATCGTTCCCATCACAAGAAGATTTAAACAGTAAAAGTTACGTTATGAGGTTTCAAGTTTTATGTATGATATGTACCAGACTCTTTTCCAGGGATGCCAAAGTCTTTTTTTTAACAGACAAAGCGTGGGCTATTTGTTTATTATTTCGTTTTGATTTGAGAATCTGAAAAGACTGAGGCTGATGTTTTGGGGCATTCACATGTGGAAGTTGTTGCTTTAATGGTATGATTTCCTGTCAAATGAGCTCCGAATGTCGAAGCAATTATAGATCATAAACATGAGGGAGGAACAAAGAAGAAAAAAAACAATTTTTTTTGTACATTCCCAGAAAAATGAATACGCTGATGACTCTGGGAACATAAAAAAAAAAGGCTGGAGGTTTTGGAGATTATAGCTGTAGTAAAAAAACGCGGTGAAGAAAGTATCCAGCCCGGCTCAGAACATTCTCCAGTCGTAAGACCGATCACTGTCAGAGTCCTCCATTAAGACAGCCCCGCGAGCCTCGTGAACGGAAAGACTACGGGTCGTCTCTGGAACGTTGCTCTTTAGACGAATAAAACTAAGACCAACCTGCGCTTTAATGACGACAAGATGAAAAGATAAGGCTGGGAACGGAACCTTAACCAAAAACCATCTGTAAAGCGTGTGGAGCCGGCGTGATGACAGGAGCGCGAGTGACTCCAGCTGGGTCAGGAGCATTTATTAACAATGTGATGGAGGACAGAAGCAGCTGGGTGACTTTATAGAACATAGAGTGATAAACTGTCGTCTGCTTCTCAGTCAAAACCTCCAAAGCAGCTCGGGCGAGACTTTCGAGTACGTTTAGAGGCAGGTTTTTGTAATAATAAGCAATATTCCAACGACTGAAATGATTCTGAATACCCCCGTATGTTCGCTGTGGTTACAGAGCATTGATCACTTAATGAGTCATGGCCATGCCGCAGTGATGTTGGTGCTAATTTAAAGCAGCCATTACACAACTTCAAAACACATTACTTGGGTTTCCTGTTACCATCCTGTTCTGAACTAAGCCTGTTGTAGCCTTTAGCCGGCATCAGAAAGCTAAAGCTTGTTTCTCAAAATGATTCTATTAAACTAGAAGCACTCAGAGAGTGCAAACCTCCGCCAAGGCCACAGTGTGATTAAAAAATAGTGCGATCCAGATCATGATCTGGATCGCCACCAAAATTTAACCCATTGTTTTTTGGTCCAACCCCAACATTTCCTGAAAATTTCCTCCAGATGTGTTCTTTAGTTTTTACCTGAAAACAGAAACAAACAAACAACCGAAAACAGAACTTCCTTGGTGGAGGAAACAAAAGGGTCACATGTAGGAGCAGAGACAAGTTTAAACAAAGGAGTCACCTGTGACCTTTGACCCCATGAACCTTGAAATCAACAGGCATCGTCTTTGACCCACGAGGTGTCCAGCTGTGCAGTTTCACATTCCTACATTACACCGTTGCGTCATTAGAGCACTACATCGGCTGTGACCCCCATGACCTTGAAATTAATGGTGATCACCCTTGACCTTGGAGTCGTCCAATTGTGCAGTTTAATTTTCCTCTGTTACATGGTTGCATAGTTAGAAAAGAAGGTCACCTGTGACTTTGACCTTTGATCCTGTCACTCTGAAATCAACAGTGATCACCCTCGACCCACGAGGTCATATCTGCTATCAGCTTTACACATTCTGAGCCAAGGTTTGATGTGGTAGTAGCTGAGAGTCATTCACAACACATACTGTGAGTGCTGACAAATTGTGCAAGATTTCACAAGAGATTGAGCTTAACGATATTATCAAGCTTCGATCAGAAGGGCTCTAAATCCGCCACTGGGGCGTGAAAGGCGGCAGGCGATATGCAGTCTTTCAGGAAATGCTAGGCCTTCACTTTACAAATAGTGTCTCCCCCTCCCCTCCCCTCCCTCCTAGTAGGACATCTGCTTTTTATTTTCTTCCATATTCCGTTTCTGCTTGGGTCTTGTTTCTCCTCTCTATCGGTGGATCCAAATGCTCTGTCAGACACAGAGGTTACAGCAGGCACATCATTTATCAGCCGCAGACCGTCATCTGATCTGTGACTCACAGCCAAACTCTGATCACAAAGATTACGTTCACAGTTTGAATCCCAAAGCGGCAGCATTTGTGTTTTCTTTTTTTTCTTCGCACGCTTTGGCATAAAAATAAAATAAGAATTCGTCTGCAAACGAGATAAAAACAAACATCAGAATTCCTTGGGAGCTGTGACTTTGACGAGCGTCTCCTTTCTAAAAGCTCCGTGTCCAGAGAAGGAGTCCTCTCACCGCCGCCCCGTGCCCACCAGCGGACTTTTTCAGGTCTTGCTTACGGACAGCAGGTGGACGGGGAGGTTAAATGTTCGAAAGATCCCGCTCTCTCCTGCTGAGAAGAGCAAAAAGCAAGCGAAATGGCAGGCTAATGAGTCGTGGCTCAAAAACGATCACCTGAAGAGGGGCTAAAACACGAGGAGGACATCTGGGAGCGGTGGGACGGTGTCAACGGCCTCCCAGGACACTTCTGAGGGACATGTGCACCTGCTGACTCAGAACAAGACAGATGTTTTATAAAGAACCGAGTCACTGTGAGCACAGATAAGGAATAATAAATTTAAAACAAATCCACAACCAGTGTACCCCCCTTTGGTAGTCATCCCGTCTCAGTTAGCACTTTAATTACTGTCAGCCGCCATGAAAGGAGGGCAACAATGTAAGTACTTGTGCCTTTATGTGTGAATGTGTTTGTCTGCCTGTCAGCAAAATATCTCGTGAACCACTAGAACAGGAGTCTGCAACCTGTAGCTCTTAACTTCCCCATCAGCAGCTCTTTGACCAAAACTAACAGGGATATAAATTCAATCAAATTGGTAACTGCGACACATTTCCGATTATTTTGCGCAAATATGTGACTCAAACATGTGTAACGAAATGATACAAGAAGAAAACCAAATCGATCAGTTTGCGCTAGTAGTTTGTTAACCACTTCCAACCACACAGGGCAGGTTTTCTATTAAAAACTAAAAAAATTTAACACATTTCAAGCAAGCTGATGGGGGGCAGAAAGTGCAGTCTTTGTCTTAACATGTAAAACTACAATAAAAATGTCAACATTTTATTCCAGAACTTAAATTTGATCATTCTGTGAATAGAATTTTTAACACCTTATTCAGGAGGCGAGACAAGAGCGCGCTCGTGAAACGGAAAATGGCGAAATCTTTCCAATAGTAATCGTTCTTTGTCGATTAGACTGCTTTGGTGGTTGTTTAGAGGAGAAAATGGAAACTACAAATTCGATTATTTTGCACAGGTCAAGGCTATAGTGTCAATAAAACGGAGTGCGATCCGAGTCATGATCTAGAAGCGCCATCAAAATTTAATCAGTTGGTGTTTTGTTTTTTTTTGTGACAACCTCAACATTTCCTGAAAATTTCAGCCAAATCTGTTCTTTAGTTTTTATGTGATCCTAGTAATCACACAGACAAACAAACATGACCAAAAACAGAACTTCCTTGGCCGAGGTAACAAAGGGCTCACCTGCTAGAATACAAGAAAGGTTTTAACAAATGGGTTACCTGTAACCTTGACCTTTAACCCCGTGACCTTGAAATCAACAGGCATCATCTTTGACCCATGAGACATCCAGCTGTGCAGTTTGCAGCTCGTTCCTTGTACCGTGTTTGAGGTTTCCTGATAATTTCGTGAAATCACTTTGTAACTTTGTAACAGACAGCCAAGCAGACGCTACTGAAAACATCACCTCCTTGTTGGATGTAACAAGCTGCTCCTGCGTGGCTGTGGGCTGATCCTTCCCTGTTATCGTCATCCTCACCTCATGATACTAGATCTTACCATGAGCTCCAGACTGTGGGAGATGGGCGGCCATTTTATATTTCTTCCATTTCTGTCAGCTTTTTGCCGAGCTTCCAGCTGACGGTCTACTGCAGGATCTTGGTCCTGATGCCTTCTGGCAGTTGGAATGGATGAAACTCACTCTGTGGACAGGTGCCATATTCAGTTCTGTGGAAACTATGATTCTGATTGGGTTATTGGGGATCGAATACGTGTGACGTGCAAATCAATGAGTAACTTTTACATAATGTTTTTTTCTGGATCTTTGGTCGATTTTCTTTCTTTCCATGAAAGGAAACTACATCAGAGGTATTTCTTTGTAAGTGGTTAAACTTACAAAGTCAGCAGATGCAATTAGTTAACCAATGTTATTCGTTGGTTAAATTAGCATCAGTCTGTTGTTCGTTTCACTGTTTTCCCTGTTTTGTTTTATTATATAATTCTACCTAAATGTTTCGTATCAAAGCAGACGTGTATTTGTACTGAAGAAACTGCAAGCCGGACAACTTCCGCAACGAGATCTTGTTCAAAAACATTTGCATAATTGTGTTTACCATGTAAGAACCGCACCATAATGGCTGCTTTTGCAGACGCGTGCACGCTCGCACCATGTAATTTGCTGCATTGTGTGCGTTGCGCATGGGAGGTTTGTAAATTGTTTGCCCGAGCGCAAGGCTGCGGAATGCTCCGCGGAGCTGGGGGACTTGCGTGGCGACTCGATGAAGCGTGGTAATAATGCAGGAGAAAGTCTGAGAGGGGAAGGAGTCGGCGGGGAGATAAGTGGGGACGGCGGGGGCTTCCAAAGCGACGCGGGCAGCCCGGGGGAAACCGAAATGAGCGGCCTGCGGAGAGGCCTAACGGAGCCCCGCAATAAACAAAATTACACGCCGGCTTGGTTTTTTCTCACTTTTCTTTTTTTTTTTGGAGCCACGAACGTTGATTTCCTGTTTATCTGGATGGGGCGATAAAAGAGTTTGGGTGTGATTCCAGTCCATATTTCATCTGGCTTTAACGGGAGGTTTCTTCTGACTCGACATCTGTGTGGTGACACACACACACACACACACACACACGACCAGTCATATGACTCATATGGTTTGGGTTTATGGTGTGTGTGCAGACAGACCCGGCCAGCCTCGGCCTGTGATGATGGGTGGATGTGCGTGTTTGTCCACAGTTTTAACACTTCCATTCAAGGGTTTATTGCAAGAACACGTCGACAGGAAAACCTCCAGGGCACGTTCTCACAGTTCCCCCTGATGAAGGCGAGCGATGGAGGAAGGGTTGGTGTTAGTCGGTGGGCGATATGGGGGGAAGGAGGGGTAGTCAAATGAAGGGAAGGATACTGTAAGGAGATAAGAGCTCACACAGACAACAAGGACTGCATTTAAGTCGTGAAATGCTAATTTACAGCAGACGGGATCTTGTTCGGAAAGGTTGCGGGAGAAATGACAAAACGTATTGTTTTTTTTTTTAGCTCAGATCCTTGTCAACATCGGGGCGTTTCAGTGACCGCTACAACAAACTGCCATTCATCACTGCGAGCTGCAACATGGCGGCAGCAAAACTATTCATTAACGTCTCATTTCCCACCTGCACTGATACTTGTCCTGGGCTCCGAATCAAAAGGTCACAAAAAGCTACAAAAAAGCCCCAAAACTCCGGCCTTAGAGGGAGGGTCTTGTCAATTTCAAAGTCATGTTCTGTCAAACAGGTACCAGTAGTTAGTACCGTATCAGCCAGAGTATGGAGAAAAGGGCAATAGTCTTCATCCAGGCAAGGCTAATGGCTAACCAAATGAGGGCCTGTTATTATACTGCTGTTCAGGCTTAAAAAGCAACTCTTTTTAAAAAAGAAAAAAAAAAAATGGTTTAAAAGAATGCTACATTAGCTAACATTAGACTTTTGGTAAATTTGTAGCCGTTTTCTCAACCGAACAGCCTCCGTGTTACTACACAGATCTATTTGCGATGACCGATGGTGCCGAATGTCGTGTTGCCAGATGGGAAACGTATCGTACCAGCCACTTAAAATGATCATATTTTAAAGAAACATTTTTCGTACACTCCCAATTTGCATTTTAAAGTGGCACAGAATGACCTCCTTCAATAGCACGTTATTACAGACAGTGCATATTATAGCTTATAATGCATTTTTACCTTTAAATAGTCTAACTAAACGGTGGGGGGGGGAAGCCCATCTTGCAGAACAGCGCCTCCTCTGGTGTGGAGATTAGAACGAACCACCGGCCTGAACTTAACTGTCCACAATATCAGTCAGAGTGAACTGTCTTCTACATCTCCAAGGCTTCTGTTGACTCAGGGTCATGTCTCATGAATATTTTCACATGTACTTTGTTTATATACTAGGGGATAGCATCAACCAAGTCACTTAAATCACTACTGAATGTCTGTGCTGAATTAATTTAGCCATGCACTGAAGCGGTCAAACGATTGTAGATGATGCGATTTACACAGGCAATACCAAAGTGGATCGCTGTGATCTTAAAACCACTCAAATCTTAAAGACACATAAAGAATCATGCAATATACTATTTCACAAACCTTTACACTCCATCAGTTTGGCAACACGTGGTTACCTAGATTCCTGTGGTTACTTGTACATATAAATAATAACTTTTCCATGAATTGCTTTAAAATTTAGAAAACTAAAAAGTTCTTTCAGGACTGAAGGAGTCTGTTTTGTACGTGGGTCTGTTTGGACAGTAATGTCAAGCTGATAATATTAATAATATTGGATCGTCCAGAGGAGCAATTTCTAAAGCAGTTTGTGGGTCTCTTTAGGCTGTCATCACTGTCATCTTGGTATTGCACAGTTTTTCTAGAAGAAGAACCATTATCCTGTTCCTGCTGGAATCGTCTCCATGCTGCACCGGAAGTGCTACAGCTAGCTGCTGCTGCTAATATCGCTTGATATTATATACAGAATCCCATGTGAATAACAGTGTAATGCAAAGCTGACGGTGGTGTAGGGGTTTATGAAAAGGCATTTGCATGAAGCGCTACGAGGTTTTTGAGATCGGAGCTGTGTGTCGATGGCGGCGATCCCCTTTGGTCCTGGTCCTGCTCCTGCTCAGACTAGCTGTTAGCCCGTCGGTCCTGTCAGACTCAAGTTCGGTTTAACGGCCACTCTCTGCAAGAGCTCGTGTCACGGTGCCTGTTGGGTGTCATTTCGACCTGTCGTGCACGTCCTAAGTTTTGGAACTCGCCGCACGAATGTCACATTGTGAACAGGCAGAGCAGCGGGGCGAAATGTGTGAACAGGTTTGTTTGCGCAGCACCCACATGATTGAACAGAAGCCAAACAGGTTCCATTGTTACAGATATTTGATCAGTTTCAAAAACTGTTTGCATGTGACGAAACATTTCCGTTACGTTTTTGCCCAAAGAATGCACTTCCTGTTAATGACTCTTTCTTGTGCCACTCCCGCTCCATGTTTGGGGGGGGGGTGTTCAGTGGAAACATGACTGTTTAAAAGGAAGACAGCAGCCGGTGATACACGTCTGAAGCTCCGGTATAAATGGAAGCTCCATTCTCTTGACCTCCCTGTTCATTTTGAGCCATGAGTTGCACACCGGTATAATTTCACCATTAAACTGCGGTCATTGAAAGACCTATCTACAGCAGGTAAGATACTGAATGTTCATAACTTTTACACAAAACACCACTTCAAAATGGCAGGGGTATCCCTTTAAAGCAAAACAGCTACCTTAAGGTTGCCTTGATTATTATTTTTTCCCATCAGTTCAATTTTTCCAAAGGAAGCTTTTACTTATTTTCCTCATGAGGGGTCCTTTTTTCAAGTTTTTTACCTAATCATTTCAGAAAATCAGGCACACTTTCTCATTTTTATATGCTGCAGTCTAAAAGACAACTTACGCAGCACCAGGAACAGAGACACCAGATGAGCCATTAAAACGACTAAATCTATACGGATCTAAAATAAGCAACTAGATACTGGTGTCCTCTAACAGCGGAGAACATCATGTTGGGTAAATACACGTCGTGTAGAGGAGAACACACGAACTTTGTTAATTAGCACCGAGCGCCACACAGGAGGTTAATATTTAATAAACTGCAACCTTCGGTTCAAGTAAGAATATCTGCTGAGAGAAAGTCAGAGTTAATTACAGTGCAGGGAGCCTCACAGAGCGTCTTTTGTTGTGTGACAGGAGTTTACGCAATCAGTAAGAAATGCAAAAGGTGAGCTTCCCTCAGGCCAAGTCTTTGACAGCTTCAACTCTCACTGCTATCAAAATACATCGGCTTTTTCCCGAGCGTCTGCCCACGGCAAAACACAAGGCGAAGTCAGCCCGGCCTCCCCGCGTGAAACATTATACAATGGCCAATAAATTTCGAACCTAAGCCTTGGCCTTAAAACCTTAACGCACCAATGTAAAACGACCTCACTTGTCAGGAAACGCCCTTTTAGCACCGGTGGGATGGAGTGGGTGGGTGGGAAGGGGTTGTTGACGTCAATCAAACAGACTTGCACAATAAAGTCTGTTTGTCCAACAACTACTAAAGTAGTTGCTGGACTTCATGGTTCATTAGGAAGTTGTTCAGTTGACCTAAAGATTGCCTTATTGCAATTGCCAAGGAGCAAGACATTCTTTTCCTTTCTTTTATAGAACTCTGGAGCAACATTTCTGTAGGAACTTTAAAGAGGTTTTAAAGTTTCCTCACATTTTGTTGCTATAGCTCATACCCCATTTTTTCCTTACCCTTTCCAGATAAATGGTTTTTGTCATTGCAACTCATCCTACACAAGTTCTTTTTCAACCTTTTAAAGGTTCCATCAGTGATGTTTCTATGCACGATAATCAACTTGGCCGAAAAACGAAACCTTTCTTAAATTGAACATTTTGACCAGCAAACTGTTTTTGATCAATTTCATTAGTTATATACACAAAATACCAAATTTGAAACCATTTGACTGACATAAAAATGATTGTTTTTAATAACATGATGACTTCCAAAAAGATATAACCCTAAAACATGGCTGTACTAAAGAAATTATGCCTATGTCAAGTCATGTGCAACATTTTTACTGGACCTTCAGGTACTATTAGTTCATTATAACTGGACTGGATTGAAAATAAGTTAAACAAGCGGCCAAAGTCCAACCAGAAACTTTGATAAAGCTTCAGAAAGGAGGTTTGGGTTGCTTGGTGAGCCCTGTCGCCTCATATCAAGAATGTTTGAAAATTGAGTGTCTCTTTTTGTGTGGAGGTTTGTTGTTCTTCTCGTGCATGAGTGGGTTTTTCTCCCAGATAGTTTGATTACCTCCTACATCTTAGGCCTCTGAATGACGATGCCGCTATGGCTAGGGTCTTGATGAGGCCTTCAGGGGCATAGTCGGGTTCCCATTATGTGTGACAAGAGCGGGACTGGTCCACAATGAGAACGCACCAAACTTCTGTGGCGAAGTTGTACTGGTTTATTTTTCTGGTGGCAGCGTATCAGGGTCCTGGGTGGAGGGTGGCAGATATTGGTGCAGCTCACCCATGGCATGGGACTCTCACACACACTGGTGTGGTTTGGTCATCAGAGTTTGATGGCATTGACCTCATGCCTAGGCTACGACCACGATCATGGAAACAACCCAGTTCAGATGTAACAATCGTGATGGTAGTGTCAGAATTTTGGGTTAATGTTTTCATGTTTTGGGTTCATGTTTCACTCTGGGTTTATTGTTTCTTTTATTTTGTTATTTAATTGTCTTTATGTTTAGTCTGGTCTTAGTTCAGTTTTTAACTCTTTGTGTTTTTGTTCTGCTGTCATCATTCACGTCTCCTCTGTTTATCTCTTGTTTGCCTGCCACACCCATCTACACCTGTCCCGAAATTAGTAATCACTCACCTGTGCCCATTTCCCCTAGTTACCCTCTTTAAAACCCGGTCATCTCCTCCACTTACTCACTGGTCCATTGTTGCTTCTGTTGCTGTTTGGTTCCCGTCATGCCTCGCCTCTTGTTTTTGCTACGGTTTAGATTCTGTTATGTTTTGTGTTCAGTTTCGTTTGCTGCCACGTCAGCTTTTGTTTTTGTTTATTTTTGTAAATAAGTTAGTTTTTGTTTTGGAATTGTTGTGGAAGAAATCAATTTCCAGGCACTGTTAGATGAAAACACTCAAACAGGTTTATTTATGTACGGTGCACGACATACAGAGAGCCTTAAAGACAATTAAGAATTAACATCAGAGTCCCAGCCCGCACGGGAAGCTCTGAACCAAAGCTTTACCTCCAGAGTCCACACAGGAGCTTATATCTAAGATATTAGAAGGTTGGTAGGTGAAGAGGAAACGGGAGGCAAGGTCAGTCTGGTTTCAGTGAAGAGTAACAGGGTCATTTGGTGAAAACCTCATTGGCTGTGGAATTCAGACAGAACACAGTCATGTCTTGAAATCCATGCATAGCATAGTCAAGACTTGGAATTCAGACATTACACGGTCAGGTGTTATCTTATAAAAACCTTGCCACCACAGAACTCTGAGTCATGAGTCTACCCAACCTGACAGGTAGAGAGTCTTTGAGATGTGGAAAAAAGTGCTAAGAGCGTAGCGGCATAGCAACCGTCTTTACACTGAAAGTTTTTCAAACTTGGAAAAAGTCCAGCCACATTCTTATAGGCTGTGTAGGTCCAGGAGAGCGTAGCGGGGGCGTCATCTAACAATATGCAAGGGGCCTAAAGTTAATAAGCAACTCTAAATTAGTTGTGTGTGTAAATATGTGTGAATAGGTTCATCTGTATGTGATCCCATAACAAACTAGCAAACTGACCAGAATGTACCCCACCTTTCGCCCACTGCCTGTTGGAGGTAGGCACCAGCTTCTCAAGACCCTCAACAGGATCAAACAGGTATAGACAATGGGTAGATGGATGGATGGACAGATGCAAGTGGCGTCCTAAAAAACAGGATTTAACAATGTTTGGGAGCCCATTACGTCCCTGCTCCAGGAACTACTGGGATGACTCATTAACTGCATGACAAAGTTGGCATCTAGACGGACGAAATCCTTGTTCAACATAAAATTTATTGCGCGTGTGCGTTTGAGGCAGAAAACCTGCAATAGCGGCTACTCCGCCGTCAGGATTGGAACTCTCCGGTCATCAGATGTGTCTGCACGCCACAGATTATAGAGCACAGTGATGGTGATTGGAAGTTATTAATCCCAGAAACGGCACAAATGCTTCGAATTCTTTCAAGGTGCAGTGAGTTTTCAGTGGTTAAACCTGGGTTTTATGCATCTGGGCACAGGCATTTTTATCAGCTCTCACAAATTATGTTAAACACTGTTACATTCTTACAAAGATAAAGGGTACAGCCTGAACTGTGTCCCTCACCGCTCCTTTGTTAATAACACAAAGCATATCTTTATAGTCCTCTTCAGGCCAGCTGCACATTCACTCTCAGGAGAGTTCTTCATATTACAGGTGTTGGAGATTCAATCATCATTGAATTTTTCGCTCGCTAACATAGTTTAAGTTTTAAATACAATTTGTGGGTCGTATTTACCCGTACCCCTTTCTGCAGCGTCCTGTATAAACACCAGCAGATGATGTTGCAGACATTTGATTACTATGAAACAACATATACGTACTGCAGCTACCCCCTCTAGACCTTCTGAATTGTTTTTTTTTCTGCAACCCATTGACAAATCTGTTGACAGTAAATCTATTGATGAAGCCCTTTCCACAGCGCAAACGCGTTTATTTACCCATTTGCGCTTCAGAACATACCCATCATGAAGCAAATGACAAATGATGTGGTTCAAATGCATGTACCCGGCATGTTTATGAAGACGTAACACTTGGAGTTTTACCACGTTCACCAATAATAGAACATGGGCTGATTGAGTTATCCAACAATCAAACGATCTACAATTATATTTGTGCTGTCACTCAGATGCTGAGCTGATTGGTTAATTATAGCTGCCTTTGTGGGCTTTCCTGCCTCCTGTTATGTTTGAGATTACAGAAATACCATCAAACTATTAGGCTTCTTCCAAATGTCAGATTAACTGCACCACCAAAATTCTACACATTAAAATGCATTAATAGTCAATATAGCTAATGAGTGAAATTAGTTTTAAAAATAAATATATATATATATATATATATATATATATATATATATATATATACTTCTGTCTGCTTGCGTCTTAATATATCATTTGGGACATTTAGAGTCCTTTCAGACCTGCCACTAACATGTGTCCTGGACAACACCAACCTTAGATGTGAAGGCATGGTTAGTACCGAGCAGCACTTATCAGTGAAGTGCTTCAGGTATGTTTATATACAAACTACAGTCTGGTGTGTTGCCGTCAACTTGTGTTGCTAATATTAGCTGGTCTTGTTGCCAATTGAACTAGTTTTCTGGCTTGATGTTGGAATGCAGTCCAGTTGGATGTGACGTTATTCCAGTTTTTGAGTTTAGTATCCGGAGGCCAAAGAAACAGAAGAAGGACATTACATGTTTTGTTGTTGTTGTTTAACAGATATTCTGCCGTGTTTGCACCTCCCAAAGTGGAGACCTAAAGGTCCACATGGTTGATCCATGTGGACCTGAGACATGGAGTTATATGGTAGCCTATTTCTTTTATGCCCACCATCACTTTGGGCCGTAGAAATGGAGCCATTTTTACCAGTTTTATCTTTATGTGTGTCACTTGTCCTGAGCCTGTCATCATTAAACTTTGATCGTAGGCTTAAAAGGTGAGAGAAAACTGTAAAAGGTACGGGAAAGAAACCCTTCTGGGAGAATCTTTAGCCACACTAATTTCTTTTTCTTGATTTCACATCGTTCTAGGGACCCTTAAATGATATTTTAACTGCATAAAACCTTTGTGTACAACATTACTTCAGTGAACAGGCAAGACTGATGAACAACAACATAACTTTAAAAGAGCAGAGCAAAACATAAAAACAGATTGTTCTTACTGTACCAAATGATCTAAGGCTAACAAAAGTTTTATCACTTTCAGTGAACTGTCAACAATATACATATGTTTTTTTGCACAAAACAATTCACAATATACATTAAGTATATGTTGAATCTTGAGCCACAAAGATTTTTGGACATTAGAACTGTTTTTTAAAGACTTTTTCTCTGACTCTTCCGCCTGAAATCGTCCAAATGTCCACAGATTTGACCTGCCACGACTCTGAGTCAGCAGTAGTTTATTGGCGTTCCACTTTATCGTCATCTACTAAAAGGATTTGGGTTTTGCTCCTTTTTATTTATTTTTTTATTTTATTTTTCTCCACTTCTTTGTGAGTCATTAATGGCTCCTCCAATCAACCTGACTCTTAGTTACACCCTTAGGAGAAATCCAGTGACATGAAAACGGCATCCAACCGCTTCACGCCACATGTTCCCTGAAGTCGGCTGATTTATTAGACGCAGCCGTGTTTTAAGGGTTTAACGTGGGAGTGGCAGGGTAACACCGAGGGGCGGCGATTATTGTGTGTCAACATAAACTGTAAATCGGCTGCCTGCTCTTTATCTCAGCTGTTAACAGGAGTGAGGATTGACAAAATCTCACCGAGTCACATCAAATCACACCAATTCAATAACAGAAAAATGACAAGTGAGACCTGCAGCTGTGGTTTGCATGATTGTGAACACTTTCAATTTGTTGTTCTCGTGGTTGCTAATTTTGGCAAAATGCTTAAATTCTAATTTTCCATTTTTGGGTATTTTTCAAAAAACCTGTCTAAAACTATAAGTTGAATCCTTCTGGGCTCCACTGACTGCCCATGTCTCAGGTAGCTGAAATTCATTCCTCTGGTTAAGCCCAGCAGCTGCTCAGACTGTCAGACTGTTTTTTTTTTCTGTGCCACAGGAGCAGCTGAGAAGCCATTTTGGGGCTGTGGTGCATTCAACAGCTGGTGGTGGCGAGAGCCCAGGGTGGGCGTAGGAGGAGGACGAAGGGAACTGTGGAAACGTGGGTTGCTGAGTGCGTCGGACGGCAGGCGTGGAGCCAAACGGTGAAATAACATGGCTCCTCCTCGGCCCGGCGCTGCATGACCCGGAATCCAGTTTTTAACGGCGTCTTTAGGTGTCTTCAGGCGTCTCGTCACTCAAGACGTCTGGGTCATGCATTCCATAAGATCCCTCTGATTTACCCGCGCGCGGCGTGTTTTCAAAATGAGAGCCTCAGAGCTGGTTTCGGGTCGCGGCGCTGCTCCCGTTCGAGGGCCAGGCACGTGGGCCCCGCCGGGACAATGCGCCGCTTGTGAATCTCAGCCACACGAGACCCGACTCTACGACAGTGTGGGACAAAAGGGAGAGTGAACGATGACTCTCTTTCCTCACAAGTGTTTACATAAAACCAGCCCCGATGGTGTCAGGTAATGGAAAACTCCGTCAGTCTGAATGTTTACAGACACCGGAGGGGAAGGAGGCCGTCAGAGGATGACCTTAGTCTTTAAATATCCTCAAACCTCTTGATGCACTTCACTGCGTTCCCTCCCCCCCCCCCC
>NC_051448.1:18826618-18837004 GCF_001649575.2 Kryptolebias marmoratus | reverse complement strand
CCCCCCTCTCCCCCTGTTCCCCTGTGGAATGGTGATACTTGTGCAAAGCCAGATGTTCGGAGCCATTTGTCTTTGGTCCTCTCTGTTCCTGGTGCTGTCGGCCGAGCTGCGGTCCGAGCGGAGCGCGAGCTCGCTTAAAACGAAGCGGAGGCCACGCCGCACGGAGGCCGAGTTTCCTGTTATGTCGCGACTCCGAAAATGTAAATCACCCAGCATCCCTGAGTTGACACTCAGAAAAGAGTTTCACTCTTCTTGTTTGGCTCAGTCACACATCCTGCTGTGTGTTAAGAGTTCTCTCCGTCCCTACAAATGAAGCGCCCTGTGTACTCTTTGAGCTTCCTGTGTGTGTGTGTGTGTGTGTGTGTGTGTGTGTGTGCGCGCGCTTTGAGAAGTGTCTGCAGCGATGACATGACAGCTGAACAAATGAAGAAAGAGATAAACATTGTTGGAGTTGGACACGCCAGATGGATGGTGAGTGGCATCCAGACGGCACGGTGACGAATCAGAACGTGATACAGTTTTTATATTTCTCCGCAACTTCTTTCCTTTTTCTCTTTTTTAATGACAAAAGGTTGAAAACATTAAAAATGAAGGTAGATTTATTAAAATATTGCATATATATATATATATATGAACATATTCACATGTAGGCTGTATTGGGCCTTTGGGGCAGAGATCCTGCTGCCTTTTGTAATCGGACAAAAATAAGATGTGCAAACAGCCTGTTTTATGAAATAAGACAAAACGTAGCTTTAATTGAAGAAATGCATATTGCCCGCTGCATTAAATGCCAAGGGTTTAATCAGATATGTTGCATTATCTGTTAGTGCTCAGAGTTTGCATTGGAGAGGAGTTTCGTCTACTCCCACGGCAAATTTGAGCTCAAAATCGGTATAAATGGCTGAGTTTTAGGCGTTTACGTGTTTGTCCAAGGTCGATCAGCTGTGGCAGCCATCGTTAAACAGGTTGAGTCTAAAAGTCATTGAGTTGTAGATGTGCGTCCAGTGATTACTGTCTTGACTATTTCATTAAAATCCGTCCAACAGAGACACGTAGACGCAATTAACTCCAGTAGTTATCGGCAAAGTTTTAAAACCAGATCTTGTGCGATAAATTTGTAATCAGAGTATAAGTTGGGCATGACTGTCAGCTACTAACACACCAACTTTTAGCTCAATAGCTGTAAAACATATTGAGTTATGGCCATTTTTTGTTTTAGTCAGAGTGGCTTAACTGTGGTGACCATCTTGAATGTCACCGCGAAAGACAACCAAACACATGCACACACACACACAGACGGGCAAAAATATTATTGCAGGCAATTAAGAGCCAACTTTCAGAATTACAGCATGGTCCTTACCAACATCTGCTTGGTGAACGTAAACAGGTTAAAGATTAAACATGTCTAGTTAGAGGAATTCCTTATTTTAATGTTAAAGGCTGTCAGCCAAAATCTCCTGTTAAACATAACTTTCAAAAACCGAAATTCTCCCCGTCCCGTTAACAAGGTCAAGGCCGGCATTACAGCATTTATCAAGATTAGCCTACATTTCCGAGGAGCAAGACGAGCGCTCTGCTGCCGCACTTTCATCTGACACGCCGCACACCTCCTCCGGTGCGCCCACGGTGTGCCAATGAATATTTCAGCGAGTCAAAATGGATATTACTCTCGAGTCGGATGTGCTGGCACAGGCCGCAGCCCTACAGGTGGGGCATTAGTGCCAGGCACGTTCGGAGAGCGCGCGGGGGGGGGTGTATCGAGACATTATGGGCCACTCCGGTTATTTATTTATTTATTATATCATCCCGTCTGATAAGAGAAGGTCATATGTTGTTGATTTGGCTTAAATACAAAGATGATAAGGAATATAAGGAACAATGACCACAAGTGGCTTTGGATTTTTAATTATATTTGAACACAATGGTGATTTTAGTCTAAGATAGATAGAACTCTGGTTGTAACTACCGTATTTTCCGGATTAGAAAGCGCACTTAAAAGCCTTAAATTTTCTCAAAAAACGACAGTGCGCCTTAAAATCCGGAGCACCTTATATGTGTAAGAAAGTCATGTTTTAATCCGACTTTGGTAAACTACAAAGCTGCATCGCTTGCAGCATTAAGGCTCAGTTATAGTCGCACAGCGCGGACCTGAGCGAGCGTTGGAGGCGTTGATACTTGACGCTTACGTCGGTGCAGTATTCTCCAAAAAGTCAGGGGGCTGTTTTGTTTCGCTTATTGCACCTTACAGTCCGGTGCGCCTTATATATGACAAAAGTTAGAAAATGGACCATTCATTGACAGTGTCTTATAATCAATTGCGCCCTATAGTGCAGAAAATACAGTAAGACTTTCCGATTCACGACACGCCTACCCAGGGTTGGGCGCCTGGCAAGCACACTTTCTAATGATATGTGGGTGTTTACGTGAATTTTATTTTTTTTTTTCCTGTGTGCAGAAATACCAAAACTATCGTATATTTAAGTTTCTTAAAAACTACTTTTCGTATATTGCAAAACCCTAAAACTATCATATAAATACGATAATTACCGTATGCCTGGCAACACTGCTCCTACTGCAGATTCTGAAAAAACCCATGCAAAAATATAAAAGAAATCTAAACATGCGGCTAAATTGGGAGTTTTTTGCTATGAGTTTTTGTAGCAGTATATTCTGAGGGCAGAAAAATGCTGTCAAAATGTAAAAAATAAATAAAAATCCACATGGACAACAATGAGACTTAAAAAAACGTGAGAAAATCCAGCTCTTTTTTGAGCTCGACAGCTCAGGCGTACTTCACAGAGGAAACATCATTTAAAGTTTAAATGAGTCATGGAAAGTTGCTCTTTACGTGACTGAACTGGCACTTTGATATTTTAAGGAGTTTTTACGCAATCACAGTTTCCGTTCGATGGCTTTTGGAAGGTTTAACAATGGATTGCTGTATGGAGCGTGACGATGTCAAACAGTTCAGCTACAAATTGGTCTAAGCTTTCTAAAATCTTTTGCAAACAAACAAAGTCACGCAATATTTACAGTTCTTACTCAGTTTTTACCTCAAAATGGGAACATTTTAGTCTTTTTTTAAGTCATTTTGTCTCTTGTTGCTATAAAAATAGCTTTTTTATGATTTTTTTTTCAGTACAACTGTTTACATCACTTCTCCCTGCCTCTGTCTTATTGTTTTAGAGTGATGTCAGGGAGTGAGAGACACAGGTGGATGGTTACCATGGCGACCCTTATGAGCCACTGGCAGCCTCTTTGTCGTTTCTATTGATCTTGGTTCTGTTTGTCCTTTTCGCACAGTTCAAACATGAAAACATCAGCATTTAGCCAGCTTTAATTTTTACAACAGAAAGACTCTAATCCTTATTGAGCGTCATTGAAGAAAGCGGATGGATGTTGGCGTTTGGGCGGGAGCTGCACTGGCACCCTTCAAATCTTCAGCAGACAACGTACTAGTTCAACAAATACGGATACGCTGAGCTTGCGATCCCTGAAGCGAGATTCCGAGTCGGATTCATTCTTCAGCCGCTTCTTTGTCGTTTGTTGGGTTTTTGGTTTTTTTTGGCAATCGAGTTCTCACGTGGCTCCTGCAAAGATCCAGTAAGCTCTTCTTATAATTGTTGTGCTGCAGCTGAGACGGGTCCTGTAGGTTTTTATAAAAAAAAAAAAACAAGCACATGAATTGCCTTTAAATAGTCACTGAGAAAAAAAAAATTGGCCTCGACTGCACATAGAAAAACTGAGTCCATCCTCCAGCAGGATTTCATGAAAGAGGAAGAAAAATGGAATTGTGACATCATGCTTTTATATAACCCCCCCCGAAACCTAAGCTTGTTTGGCAGCTGATAGTATTGGACGTGATCAAATTCATAGCCTGGATTTTACAAGGATGTAGAAAAGCACAGCAGTCATTATTTGGACATGAGAGGCGTATTATCCCAGGCTAGTCGCTTTGACTGCGTCTACTAAAAGGGGGCTAGGAGCCCCGTTCAGGGAGTTCCTCATCCCTTTCCTGCTCATTCGTGACAACACATCTTATTATCGAGGATGCATCTGCTTTCACGTCTGTTTGGGCGGCTGAGGCAGCGCCATAAGTGATGTGCCACGATTCGAGTGCGCTTCTCCCCCGTTCCTTTTTTTCCATAAGCCAGTCGGGCCTCCAAAGCACCGAGCCAGCCCTGCTGGTGAAGCCATTTGCAAAGTAAATAAAGGCCTCCGTTCTGAGACCAAGAACGTGCGCCCGCGACTGCTGTTGCCACGGCACCGCGCTGTTGGCGTCGTTGTCGCCATTGTCGCCATGGCAGAGTGGGCTGATGTCAGCCTTTCATGCGGGTAACAGTTGTGGCTGGTCAGAGTGGGAACTCCAAAAGCAGGGTTGCTCTAAATATATTAGCCAGCTCTTCTACAGGCAAAAGACCAGGACAAAAAGCTTTGAGCGGGTGGTTCTCTTTCTCTTCACATTTTCGTCACTCTCACAGCTCTGTAGGATGACACTGTGGACTGATGAGGCTGCCCAACACTTTTGTCCAGAGCTTAATATATCTCTAACTGTTGGATGAATTGTAAAGTCACTTTGAACAGTCATTTTAGGGCCCCTTTACACAGGACGATGACCACGCTACATTGGCCACAGCCTCTTAGAACATTGGTTGGACTGTGGCGAGTTTGGGAAACCTTCAGTTTAAAGGCAATCATGACTCTGCCACTGCCTATCCTCTCCAAGGCTTTTAACTGCTGTTTTCAACTTGCTTTATACGCACATTGTATGCTCTGTTGGAATGCGCCAGGATGCAGCTAGCCACACTAGCGCAATGCTGCCACCACGGATATCCATCGTCTTTGTGGTCTAAGCATAAGGGCTGCCCCTAATAGGCGGTCAACACATAATATTTACAAAGCTATTTATTTTATTTTTTAGGTTTTTCAATGTTTCAACTGGAATAACAACTGTTTTTTTTCCCCCCACGCCACTAGTCTACGCTGCGTCAGCTGAGTCCCGGTCAGCTCCGTCTGACAGTTTCAAACTGTCATGGTGGAAAAGCAAGATCCCCGGGTGAGACAGTCTCCAACGGAGACAAGTTACCAAACTTGCCAAAGGTCAAAGAGGTCCAAAAAGTACGGGAGTACTTCAAGCTAGCCGACAAGTAAAGGGTGGTCTGTTCCCTCTGCAAGGTTTCTTGGGCTTTATCACATCTGAGAAGGAGGCACGCAGAGTTTTTGAAGTCTTTTTAAGCTGCTGAATGCACTCTGAGTTTAAACAAGTTTGTCTGTGGGATACACCATCCAGTAAATACATCTTTAAGGAAACATTTCGACTTGAATTCGGGCTGGCGTTTGATTGATTATCGCCGTGCTGAACTGCTGTAGTGAGTTTTGTTCCCCCTGTTGAGATCTGTATCCCCACCAGCTTCGCTCCATTTTCCTCTTAACCCCTGTTGTTCTAAGCAATAGTAATTTCAATAAATTGCTAAAAAATAGATCTCAATCTCTTTTTTTTTTTTCTTTTTTTTTGTCCATTGTAGCTAGTGGGATCACATCATGATGGCTGGAAATCTACAAACGACCTACTTAGATGAATTAAACCAAACAAAATCATATTCCTTACACAACAAATAGATTAATACAATTCATAAGTGTATGAGCAGCACAGGCTGAGTTCAAAGAACACGCTATAGTCTTCATTACTACATTTTAAATAGTGGAGTCCTTTCTGAAAGGTAAAGCCATGTGACTATGTTTCTGTTTGCTCATTTGGATACAATACGAGCTTCATTTTGTTTGTTTGTCACACTGGAGATGTCACTTTAATTCTATATTTTTGCATTTTAATGGCAGCTCTGCCAGGCAGCTTGGCCAGTTCTACTTCAGATTCGCCGCACGTCATGTATCCACTGCTGCTCAATTTGCTGCCATCCGGATGATAAACCACCACAGCCTCAATAAGTTAGGTCAGTGAACGCTCTAAACCGTCGTAGACCTGTCCGGTCTAATATGTGTACTCAGGGTAGAGAATGAGTCCGCTCCTGAAGACATCGCCGAAACCCTGCAAAGACCATCCCCGCTCTGTCGTAGACAGGTTCAGCATCCAGTGTGAACAGGGCCTAATGGACCCTAGGAGATCAATCTTATTGCTACTAATGATTGCTTTTTTTTATTGTCGTGGACACAATTTCGTGAGAGTTTGGGTTTTCTGAACCGGGGCTGCGTGGAGTACCAACCGGCAGCGGACACCGGTCAGAGCAGTTTCAGTTTGGAGAATCAGAGAGACATTCTCACGGGAAAAGTCTCTGTTAATTTTCTCGACAATCCTGACACAGTTAACGACCGCCTCGTGTGAAACTAACAGTGGTGCAAAAATATCCTCAACCCAGCAATCGCTCAGACCGCCTGGACTGCCTCGAATGGGCCCTGTTAGGAGTCTCTAACAGCTACCCAGGAAAGGATTATGTCAGAGGATAAACCTTTTATACCTTTGGTGAATAACTTTACGGTTGCACGCGTTAGAACACGAAAACCCAAAGTGCCTGCCGTTGGTTTCACTTATATTTTAAATTTGGTTCCAGCTCTTGTAAAAACTCTCGTTTGCCCGCCTTTATTTTTCCTGTCAGGCGTCGGCATGTGAGCGGCAAAGGTTCTCAAAGGACAACGCGGCAAAAAGAAAAACATGACAGAGCTGCAAGCGTAGCCGTAGACGAAGACGCGGTTTGCTCAGCGATTAGAGCGGCCTCGAACTAAAATCTATTCAGCTGAAGAGATGAGACGGCATTAAAGGGGCGTCTTGTGTACCTCTGTTTGCGCTCCGCAGGAATCTGAGAGACACATTTCTTTTCTCCGGTTTTCTGTTTGCTCAGTTCGCTCTGCTTCTTCTCTGCTTGGGGAATCAGACCAGAGCTTAGACCACATCTGGGCCTCAACTGGCCAAAACGTGTGTGTGTGTGTTGGATGGAGGGGGGGCACCAACGGGAGGCTGGAGAGAATCACCACTGTTTTCTTTCCCAGCAGCGTGGCCCGGGCAGGTTTACCTTGCGGCCAGGCCATATTCCAAACCCAAGAAAGGCTTTATTAATGCCTCCAGGAACACATCAGGCTTCGGTGCCATGAGCCAGTGTGAAGGTGTATTGTCGACAGCTCTTTACAAATAAGGCCCGGGGGCGGAAGAGGTTGGAAAAGACGGAAAAAAAAAAACATTCTCCCGGTAGGGGGGGGCCTTTGTGGAACAGGGGACGACTGGTTTTGGCCGCCCCGTCACAGGGGTCCGGACTGTTTTAGCTGAGCCTTTGTGTTCCAGGTGTTGTGTTTTAATGGGCAATTCCGTCGGCAATAAAGCATTTCACTTACTTTCGCTTGTAAAAGCGCTTTCATTCCATCTCCAAAATGATGTAATTACCTCGCTGTCCCAGGCGATCGGGCGGCAGGAAAGGAGGGGCGTCTGTTGCCGCACACTTTAACAGCGAGAAGACCAGCGAAGGCTTTCTGGAGCGAATGTTTTCATTTAGGAATCCAAACACCATAAAGCGAGGCAGTGGTTTGCACAGTAAACACACACACTTTAATCTCATTTCAAGATTGCCCTGCTCTGTGTGCTTGTGTGTGTGTAATATTAATGAAAGCAAAAATAAAATATATAGGTTTGCGGTTCTGTTTGATGTATGAAGGGCAACGGCGGACACTTGCTCCTTGTTTCTGGACGCAGATGGTGACTGATTTTTATTTGTCCGGCATTGATCTTTTATTGCTTTTCGTGAAGCTGCAGGAGTGGATTTTTTTTTTGTTTTCATCACAGTTTGAGGAATCTTAAGTCAGGTTTTACGCTCATGAGAATAAAAACAAGTTCAATCCTCTTTCAGTTCTTGGGTTTTATGTATCAGGAGACACTTACAGGATCTGGTCTTTACCAGGTTCTACAATCATTCTAATCTGACCTCAAATGTACAAACAAACACATGGCAGGGTCCACCATTTTATTGTTAAGCCAAAAAAAAAAAAACTAAGTCTGCTTTATGAGCCAACAGCTTTTAAAACGCAAAAACTTGGAAAAGTCTTTTTTTTTTTCTTTGTATGACTTCATCAGTCTCCCACATTGTTCTAAGGGGAAATCTGGCCCACTCTTCTTTACAGCATTGTTTCAGTTCATTGAGTTTTGCATACGGTCAGTCTTGAACAGGAAGAAAATTGCCATTTGTATTGCTAAATTGTCCCAACAATTGGATGTTGTAAAATGTGAGGCTCCGCAAGGATCCATTTTGGGTCCATTGTTGTTTTATGATATACATTATTGATTTACCAAAAGCATCTAGTGTTTTGTCACCTGTCTTATTTGCTGACGACCCCAAACTCTTTGTTACGGATATTAACCTTGACTCAATCACTTATGAGGCAAATTCTGGGCGCTTTCAATTTGCTTAGTAGTTTCAGTTAAATAAACTATCACTTAATGACAAAAAAAATCTAACTTCAAGTTCTTTTAGAATAAGAATTGCAATCCAGAAAAAACTAGAATTTATATTAACAGCAATTTACTTTCCAGTGTTTCATCAGCAACATTTTTAGGTATCTATTGGGAAAATTTGTTTGTAGGATCTCAAAATCCTTAGGTATTATAAAAAAGGTTCAACCTTATTTACAAATAAGCACTTTATTAACCTTGGACACAAGTTTAATTTGTCCCCATATCTCTTATTGTAATTTAATTTCATTGGGTTTTACATATCAGGACATACTAAAACGATCTGGTCTTTACCAGGTTCTACAATCATTCTATTCTAACCTTAAGTGTGCACACAAACACACAACAGTGTCCACCGTGTTATTGTTACTGTGTGTGGAAAGCTTGCCCTATGAGCCAACAGCTCATAAAACCACCTTTAGCAGCAATAACTTGGAAAAGTCCGTTTTTTTGTTTTTATTTTGTTTTGCATGACTCTATCAGTCTCCCGCATTGTTGTTAGGGGAAATTTGGCCCACTCTTCTTTACAGCATTGCTTCAGTTCATTGAGGTTCGCATACATTTAGTCTTGAACAGCTTTCTTAAGGTCCCATCACGGCATTTCAATCAACTTGGGGAGTAGACTTTGGACCATTGCAACAACTCTTTGTTTTCTTTAATTTCTTTTTTTTGTTTGTTTTTAGCCTTGTCTTGTTGTATCGTGACACAGTTTGGTCCAGAATTCAGCTGTTGGACAGATAGCCTCACATTTGACTCTAGAATACTTTTGATTACAGGGGAATTCAAGGTCTACTCAATGACTGTCAGGTGCCCAGGTCCTCAAGCTGCACAAACAAGTCCAAATCATCAGCCAGTTATGGGTAAACGTCTCTGTTTTGGTGTCTTCTCCCCAAAGGACATCGCTCCTGAAGTTATGCGGTTCACTCAGACGCAACCTTGCATAGCTAAGCTGTGCTGTCGTGTTTCCTTTAGAGAGAAAGAAGACGCTTTCTCCTGGCAACCTTTTCTTTTTCCCATGACTGTATTTGTTCACCGGCCAAACTCTGCCACTTCTTTACCAGCGAGGCCTCCTGATTACAAACATGCTAATTAAGTCAGCTGAGTCACGTCGTGATGTTAGCGTTTGGTTGGTTTTTTTTTTGCAAAAGAGGACTTTCTTTAAGTCTTGTTTTCCTGTCTGGCAGCGAGGAATTCCCTTTGAGACCCGGCAAGGTCAGAATCAAAGCCAAGTGTGTGTCGAGCCAGCACGCGGAGCCGTGTAACACTAACCTGAAGCCATTTGACTAAAAACCGATCTCGTGAGCCCCCAGAGGTTCCTGAACCCTCAAGAACAAGTTCAGCCTGTCAGCCTGTGGCACGGAGCACACTCTGAAACATTAAACCCCGTTTGGTCAACACAGGTGAAAAACACCCGAGTTCCACCGGAGCCGTGCAACCAAATAACTCCGCGTGGACGTACGAGCACGCAGGAGAGAGTCGGGGAGGGAAAACATTCTTCTTGCATAAGGCCTACCTGGCAAGGATTTTGCATATCAGACCTCCCCAGTGCCTGTCAGTATTCCAGCAGTGGCAACACTGCCAAAGAACACAAAAACAAGCTGTTCGCTATCACTGCCGTTCCCATGGGAACAGGCCCTCGGAGGGTGCGCCCGCTCCGACACTCATCTGCACAAACAGTACGCAAGCCGTCTCCTCAGCATGCTGCACATACCAGGAGGGTGGGGGGGAGAGACAGATGCCGCCTCTGTCCCTGAGAACCGGGGGCCTCTCACAGGACCCCGCTATCAGCGCAAGCGATTAGCCGGCTCCGCTTGTGAGAAGGGCCACGAGGGAGGGGGGAAAAGGACCAGGACACCTGAGACGTACGGCCTGGGGTGCTCACTTCCTCTCCTTAATAAAGACCACACATTCCCAGTGGCTGGAGCACTAAGTATGGG
>NC_051448.1:18809813-18826597 GCF_001649575.2 Kryptolebias marmoratus | reverse complement strand
AGGCGTAAAATAAAAATGCCAAACCACTTCAATGAGCTTTTTGTTACGCAGGGAAAGTCAGTCAGACGGCGGGACCTTTAAACGCAGCATTTTGTTTACGTTTTTTCTCTGTCTAATTGCTTGCATTGTCAAGTTAGCCATCAGCTGGAATTAGCACGCCCTCCCCAAACACACACACACACACATGCCTCTGCTGTTTCACCACAGGTGGCACAAACACCATGTAATTATCTACCTGCATGGCTTCACGGAGGCAAATGCAAATGAACCACAAACCAGGTGTCGGTAATTGTTAACAGTTTTGCACTCGAACATACAGTGGTGTATAAAAAAAAAGTCACGGTCCAGGAATGGAACTCTTCTAACCCTTTTCTGTGGTGGAATTAAAAAGTAAGACATGTCATTCCAATCCAGTCGGTCCAGAAGTGGAACGTGATGCTAACTAATAGTTTGGAAACTGAGTTTTTCTCAGTGTGTAGCTGAAGTAAACGCCTGCAGCAGTTGCAAAAAATGGTCACTTCATACAATTAAATTCCAATTTAGCTTGTTGTATTTTAAAAACAACAAGCAATTACTGCGTATAACGGGTGCTGTTACAAGTGTGTTTGAGCTTTGGCTTCAGCGTGCTAAACCGAACGTAGTCTGAGGTAAAGTCCCAGTCCCTTTGTGCAATTTCCCTGAGAGAATGCTCCCGTGTTTATGTTTTTTTTTTTATTTTCTGAATGAATGCACTCTCATGTGGTGACTGCTCTCTGTTTCAAATAAAGATCCTTCAATATTTGCCTTTTTTCAGCACATTCATGTGAAGTTGTTTTGTTTTTTTGAAAAAGGTGCCTGTAAATGGCACAAAATATCCAAAGAAATCTTGCATGGCTTACATTTATCAGGCATTTTACTGCCCGTGTCGTAGTTATTGCTTAAGATCACAGAGTGGAAGTATTATAGCAGCCAATTTGTAAATAAAAAAAGAAGAGAAAAAGTTGTTTAGGAAAAGAGGGCAAAGGTTTAGAGTTAAAATTAACTTTGATTTAATACCCATGTCCTTAACAAACATATGTAAAATGGATGGATGGATAACTCATCTGGAATATTTTTGTCTTTAGCATGTGAAAACTGATTGTGCACTTCCATCGCAGACAGGCTCAACAGGGGGCCGAGTCACCTCCCTGGTGTACACCTTTGGCTAGCCAGTCCAAAATCTGACCTTAAAACTTGAGCTGCACCAGCTCATAATAATATCCAAAGCAGGGGTCACCAACAAAATAAACTCAGAGGCCAGAATTTCTTGTTGATTCTGCAAGGGCCGGTCTCTGATGATGAAAAAAAAGTAAAAATAAAATAATAATAAACTAACAAATTAATTAACCCTTTTAAAGCCATGGGGGATGACACAGCAGCACACGTGTATTTCATTAGAATTAGAATTTGATTTTTTCAATCACAGAAATGTTCAATCTGCACTTTTCAAGAATTTATAAAGTTCCGTCAATTCCGTTTTTGTCCTTTTCTTCTTATAACACAGTTTTGGGTATTTAATTACATAAAAATGGTAAGTACTTGACAGATTTTGAAAATTCTACTACTCCTGGAAAAAGGGTGTAAATTATTTACACATAGGGTATTGTTTTTGACACAATTATTGACAAAAATAGACAAGAAAGACCAGGCGTTTGAAGAAATATATCTATTATTATGGCGCTAAAAGGGTTAAAGACTCAGGTCTGTTCAGTATTTTATTGGACTTTATTCACATTTAGTATGGTGACTTTCTTGCGAAATTCAATTGACAATCTATAATTCTAAAGCCATAATTGAAAAGTACAGTCTTGCTTAGACATCTGTGTGTGTTTTTAAAATGCATGTTAGTAGAAAGACTTTGTAGAGCCGGGAAGACAAAGCTCGAGTTCAGGGAAGAAAAAAAAAGTAAAGTCAGACTCCCGGAGCTTCAAACACAAAGTTGACCTGTAGAACTGCAGCTGTAATGAGTTCGAACACCCCTAACCCTACTCCGCCCCCCGCAGGTCGCAAGTGCAACCCCCCCAACACCTGTAAGTGGGACGAGGCCCCTCAAGGACACCGGTCGGTGATCCCTGCTCTCGAAGACGAATGCCTTCATTTATTTTATTTTTTTTTAGACGACACTCGGGATGTCTCTTACCCAGCAAATTTCCCAAAAACTCCAAAATGAGAAAATGGAGTTCGGAAGGTGCTTTTGAGACACGACAACGCTGGAGTTTGGTGAATTATTTTCAAAGCGGGGCTCAGACTGCTGTCGGGGAGCTCGAGTTTCTCGCCGCGCTCCGCATGACTGATCAAGAAGTGCGGGATTTCAAGAGTTTGGGATAGAGGATTATTTTCCCAATTTGGAGCGATCGTAAATAAGTTGTAATTTTATCATCGCGGAGCACGGGGTTGTTTTTCTTGGTTCTCGCGGGCTTTCGGTTCACGTTTTGACGAGAAACAAAGAGCGCGAATGTCGTCCAGTGAAACGCTATATGTTCGATTTACCGGTTTGGATTGTTGGAATGTACCTCGCTGCCTAAAGCCACAGCTTATCTCAGTCTGCGCTTTCGTAACTCCCCTCAAGATGCGCTCTGTGTATTTTATTTTATTTTTTTGGGATTACTAACCCACTGTTCCGCTCCAACATGTCTTCATCCTAATCTCGAGTGTTTGATTTGCATAATCACTATTAAATGTAATTTGATGATCGTGCCACAATTACCGTGAAGCTATTATCAGTGCTGTGGTTTTAGTGACAGCGTAATTGTTTAATCCAGTCGGAGGTTTTACATCATTGTCCCAAGTCTGCTAAAACTGTAAGAAAAGCAGCTCGACAAAGGGAAAAAAACCCCAAAAAAACTCCTGGAGGAAAAGACTGTTTTTTAAGTGAGCAGTAAATCTGGCACTTTGGAGTCGTTGTGTGTGTATTGGAGCGTGTAAATGTGTCGTCTAGTCCGTAGCCTCCAGAGTTGCCCCCCACCACCACCACCACCACCGCAACATCCATAACCCGTGACCTCTGTAACTCCTGCTTTGTTCCCGGCACTCCGGGCTCCTCAGATATACCTCCATTGGTCCCAGATGACAAATACCCCTGTCTTCTCCGCTCCTCCGAGCTGCCCCGGTAGCCTTTGACCTCCCCCCACCCCAACCAACCCAACCAACCCACCCACCGGCACCTCTCGCCTCTGCGAGCGGCTGCCCTCGCATTCCACACGAAGGGGAGCTGAAACCTGAGCCCGTGCTGAGCTCATCGCCGAGTCGAGAGTTAAACGATACCCAAAAAAAAACAAAAAAAAAAAACCTGAAAACCAAGAGTGAGAAGCGGGCGAGGCAGCCGTCGGAGTGGGACAGGTCTGGAACTGGTTCTGGTTTCTGTGCTCGCCGAGGCTCCTGAAGTAGGGGTGGTGGGGGTGTGGGGGATTGGAGAGTTGCACCAAACAAAGTGAGGAGTCAAGAGGAGGACGAAACTCCCGGCCGTCTTTCGAATTCCCTTTTTGTCGCCTTCGCCGCTCACTTTCTTTTCCTTTTCCCCGCGGCCTGACTGCCCCGGTGACGCACCGGGTGTGTGGGGGGAGAACCTCGCCGCCCTCCCGTCTGCGCTCTTGAGTTAATGACCCCCCCACCACCACCACCCAACGTCGCTCCCTCGCTCGTGTCTGGGATGACAACGTAACTCTTCCTCCTTCTCAGAGCCTCTGCTCGTCTCTGACCCCAGCCAAGACCACCGAGTGACTGACGATGGTAAGTGTCTCTCTTGAAAGCGTCTCTTAAGTTGGGGGTGGGGTGGGGTGGGGGTGGGGGGTTGTTTAGTGAGCGTGTGGATCTGTTCCGACGCTAGAGAAAGAGACGAGGGGCTGCCTGGTTTTGGAAAGTCTTTTCAGGGAAACTATAACTCCAATGTCACATTCTCACAATCATCGCGATCCGAGTCCCACATTGTGACGAGTGCCATTAAGATAAGTAATCACTGCAAACATAATTACACCAATCAGTGTCTGCCTCACGCTGCGTTCTGGAGGATGACTGAAGGCAAGCCGGAAAAAAAAAAAGAGGCTCTCTTAGCCGTGAGCATCCTCAGCCGAAAGATGAACTTCGAAAAACTTTTCATGTGTGCATTTTTCACAAGTGACTGCCGTGTTCCATTTCCAGTTGGCTTGCCTGTACGTCTCTGCGACCTCCTGCTTTTCTTGTCAGTCGTCGGGGTGACGGGGGGAACCTCTGAAGTACGGCTTGAAAGGAGCTTGATTATTTTAATGGGTGGCCTACCGGTGCAAATAAACAAAAAAGGTTACGTACACAATAGTTTTGAATTTTTTTTTTTTCTTTAGAAAGCATGATTAAAAAGAGCCCCTCGCGTTCCCCTACTGAAGGTTTGTTGTAAAACGGAGAAGAAAAAAAAATTTAAATAAGTACAAATGCCAGTCTTCTTTTCTTAGCGGGAAGCCATTAAAAATAACTTTGACCGTCGCGGCTGCAACTTTTATTCGCACGGGGTGAAGCCGGGAGCGTTTATCTTTAATCTCTATCTCTCGCAAAGGTGTCATTACTTAAAAAAAAAAAAAAAAACACGTGTGAAGTTCTCTCTCCGAGTAAAACACGCCGGCTTTTTGGGAAAAAAAAAAAAAATAATAATAACGACACCTCCGTGATCAAAAGCTTTGTCATTTACAAAGCTGCTTTATTTACGGGTTTCACTTAATACACCTCCAGCACACCGAACCCTGTACGGCGACTGCCGACGGACGTGATTAATGAGTGAACATTACAACACGCGGAGAATAACAACACACGCCTCTCCAGTATCAACATGACCTCTAACATTTAATTCTCTGGATACGGCAGGTACAGCAAAGTGGCCGAGGCGCTGGCTCTACCTTTACTTTTGCTGTAGAGATTTAAATTACGGAATATTCTATTGACAGCTTTCGTTGTCGCGACAGAAAACAAGTCAAGGGTGAAACCTATAACATGCTGAAAGGGGTGGGTAAAAAAAAAAAAAAGTGGATTTTCTAATATAGCTTTTAAATAGAATCTGATCAAAGCGGGCAAGATCGCCTCCACACACCCACTCATCCTTGTTCCATATGAAAGAAAATAAGAAGCTTTTAGGACATGAAATATGGTTTCATGCAGCTAGAATGTCAATGCAGCCTATTTTGGTTTTGTATCACCTATATAAAAGTATTCATTACAATGTTATACTCTGACCCTTTTATTTGGCTAACAACAGAACCGAACACTAAAAATGTACATTCAAAGTCACTTTTTTGTTGCTGTTGTTGTTGCTATCAATATTTGATGGTTCAGTTTCTGCTCTAATGAGGAAACCAGCTCTTTGCAATTAGATAACTGCTTCAGGACTTCAATTAGCACATTTTATGGCCATTTTTATTCGTCTTTCTGCGTGTTTTTCTTGTCCTAGCTAACAGCTGTCAATAGTAGCTTCCCTTTGGCTAACTGTTTTAGCTTGTAGCTTAACGTGTTGTAGCTGCCCACAGTTAATCACTCTTTTTGATTTTTTTTCTACTGCTTGTTAACTTTTTATTGAGTTAAACACAGAAACTTTTTTCTTTAAAATGTCTTAGCTAACTATACTGTCAGCTAGCCATTAGCTTTCTTTTGGCTAACTATGTTAGCATATTGCAAAGGCCCACCCCGACCCAGTTTGTTGGAGTTCTTTTATTTCTCGTTAGTTCGTAGTAAATAAAGTTAATTTAGCTTTTGTTAAAGAGCTTTTGGGTTTATTTCTTCTTTTTTTTAGTTTTGGGTAATTATTTGTACAATTATATATAAACCTCTCTGTGGCTAATCACTTTAGCTAGTTGGCAAAATATAATCACAATCATCCATTCAGTCCTTTTTTTAAAAACAAAAAACAAAAAAAACTTTTTAATGCTTGTTGGTTTTTAGCATTTACTGTTTTATTCATTTATTTATTTTTGCTTAATACATTTTTTGTCCTCAATTAATTGACGTTAATCCTCACTAACTTTTTCAAGCTATCGATTAGCATGCCAATGGCGAACATCAGACTCTCTTTTCTTTATCTTTGCTTCTTTTACTGCCTTTTTTTTTGGAATCATGGTTTATTTGACCTTTTCTATGTCTTGTTTTTATCCTCAGATCAACTAACGTTTTTCATACTCTTTATTTGAAGTTATCGATGAGCATATTGCAGCTGCCCAGTATGTCCTCCTTGTAACAAATACTTTTACCGCTTTGTTTTTTGGTTTACCTTAGCTTTTCATTCTAAATAAATTAATGTTTTCATCAAAATGTTTTCAGAGGGTTTGACAAATTCAAAGTGTTTAGTGGAAGTGCTCATGTGTTGAAAAATTATTAAAATGTCAAAAAGAAAATGAAATAGTTCATTTTAAAGCCAGTTCAAAGGATAATATCCTACTTTAAATTACAGCTCTTCCTAGTGGGTAGCATTAGCTGTGGACTACAAGTAATTGAGTAGATTTATTTTTTTTTCCAAGGTGCTGTTGAACGCCTGTCTCCTGAAGATTCCTCCTAATCTTTGAATTCCACGGATCGTCATTCACGTGTCAGCTCCGCCAAATCGTGTTCCTTTGGTGTCGGAGCCTTCTGACAGCTCGACGGGCACCTTTTTGAGGCGGTGGGGTTCTTGCAAGTGCCGAGAGCGAAAGCTTCGTCACCGATAATTGCTTTAAGGGAGGGGGGTGCGGTCGGATAGTACGGAACATTTTTTTTTTTTTAGAAATCTCTACAAGAATGAACACATTCGACAGCTGGAATGTGTGTTTTCTTTTTCGCGCGGCATGGGGAAGGAGAAAAGAGGCGCGGGTCCGAGCCTCTGCCTCAACGCCATCCATCTCAACGAGTCCCACTCTCTTGACTTTTATTTTCACGTACCAATGACTAACTGTGTCTTCGGAGTGTCCCAAATGAATGGGAAATTTTTGGAACAAAAACATTTTTTTTTTTTACATAACAGACTTGGATAACTTTCTCAGCTGACCCTTTTTTTTATTATTATCATTATTTTCCCCCGGCTCTCTCGAGTTCGTTTTCTCATGTTGCTCCGTTTATGGTAATTGGCTGCGAATTCTCGCTCGGGGGGGGGCCCTGAACCTGCTGGAAGGTGGAGGCGAAGGAGACTGAGGGCATGAATCGGGCGCTGTCTGCGTCTGGACGGTGCCCGAGGGCCGAGCTGAGCTGAGATATGCAGCGATGTCAGAGAGAGAGATCTTAGTGTTGGGGAAAGAGAAACACGGGCGGGNGGGGGGGGGGGGGGGACCAGAGTGTGTTTCCATGGCCAACAGGGAGATGTAGCACAAGGAGAAGCTTGTTCTCGCCCCGTCTCACTGTTCTCCGAGCAGTAGGACACAATATAAGAGTCAAATACCGCTGGATAATGTGATTACAGCCAAATAGGAGAAATGAAGGTTAATTGGAGTTAAGTGTCTGTAAAAAGGCACTCTATATATACATCTGCAAGTTAACCTCCGTCCTGCCAACTGCGGCGGCTCGGATTCCTCCTGCCTCCTTTAAAATAAACACAGCCCGGCAGTTCAGAAAGAATGTCGTAAATGTGTATTTTCTGGAAGATAATACCTGGATGCTCGGAGCGCGGCCGTTAAGATTAGAGCCGGTGGCTCAGACGCTAAAATAACACGGAGGGCCAAACGGTGAATCGGCGACCTCCCGGCCGTGGAGGTCGAAGGCAACGCGTCGACGGATTCCCGCCACCGCGCCACTTCTTCATCGAACACTTAGAATCTCCCGCTCGTGACCTTTAATGCAGGACCGGTCGTGTAGAGTTCCACGCCGCTGTAGCAGAGCAGGAAGAACAAAAAAAAACAATTTGAGAATCCAAACGTGACCTCTAAAATCTGAGCAAAGGCGAAGGAACGAAGGGGGGGGGGACCTTCCAGAAGTCTCCTCCTCCTTAAGTTACATGATGCGTCGAAGTGTCAAAAGGGAAAAATAATCGCTCTCAAGTGGAACACCTTCTGACAACGGGTACGTCGGAAGAGAAAATCCTAACTCTTGATTGCTGCAGTGTTATGTTCAGCTTTGTAATCTTCACCCACCACGAGGACTCCGCCACCGGAGACGAAGACGTCCCAACAGTATGAAAGCTAGGGCTAAAAAGTGAGCTTTGGAAATCAGGGCTGGAACAAGCACTGAAATTGTTTTTTGGAAGTTACAGCGCATTAAAGTATCACTAAACAGTTGATGTTAGGATTTTATTTAGTCATTTTGAAATCAGTAACTGTACTGTAAAGTAAGCTCCTCTTTTTGTGTCGTTGCCACCGGTGTTCCATATATTTTACGTCATGAAATGTGCAATACATGGAAGGCATATTTAACCGATATATCTGGGCTAAACCGAAGGGACCATTTTTTGACATTCCTAGCTAACTAAAAAAAGCTAACCTGCTGTACTTTTATTTCTTAGGGGCTCATTTACACTGAATGGTGACCTTACTATGATATGAATGGTAAATGGACTGTGCTTATGTGGGCCCCTCATAGCGCTTTACTCTCTTTAATCTATGCCCTCATTTCCCCATCATACAGCTCTCTGCTGCATCTCTACAAAGCTAATGTGAATAAATCATTCTATAGAGTCTAATCAGGGCTTTAAAGCTGATTCATACACCGATGGGGCACATCGAAGGCAATAGAGGGTTCTGAGGGGACACTTCGACAGGTGATCGCTACCAGGAATCGAACCTCTGACTCTTTCCGACCTATTGGGGGACGACTGCTCTACAGCCGCCCCAAACCTTAACCCTAACAAGTCAGACAGAAGTTGGGCGGCGTCGGCAGGTCTTGAGGATCTCTTCACTAAGTCCATGGCAGAGCGGGGGGAGGGAGTTTGAACAGCCGTGTCATCGTGGCAACAGCGTATCGGGGGTCCAGTGTCTCCTTGACGTGGGGCCCCCACACACATTAGCATGGTGTAATCTAGCTGTGTCTTGATGTGGTCGGAGAGTTGTACCAGGACGGGCGTTACAGAGCAAAGACCGGGAATGTGGAAAGGAAAAAGAAAAATAATCCATTTGTTGGTTACTGAGAGCGCAGCAGTATCATAATTGCCCTGACACCGAACGGGGCCATTCGCCACGATCCAACCACGTTCAGACGGGTCAGGGAGCGTGGAGATGAGGGGGTCACCATCCAGTGTGAATCCGCTAGGGAACGGGCTGGCTTCTGGGACCTTACAGCCCCGGCTGGCTCTTCATCTGCCTGCCTGAAAAGTAATAGCAACCCTCGATCTGTAATCCAAACCGAAAACACTTCGAGCCGTACAAACATTCAAGAAATGTTGTTCAGCCACAGAAAAAAAAAAAAAAAAAAAACACCCGCCAAGAGTGGCCGCGGGAAACAGTGGTCCAGAGGCATCAAGCTTCAGCTTGTTTCCATAAATGCGTCTACAGGAATCGATCCTTTGAGGGGGGAAAAAAAAAGCACAAAGGCTGTCATGAAGTCCAACACGTCGAGGTGCTGTCCAAGATGCTGTTGATCCCAGAGGAAGGGGGTTTAGGGCAGGGTGCTTTAAAATTTGGAACAGAGAACGTTGGGATCGGTTTGATCTGGAGGAAGAAACTCTCTGGTTTGAGAAGCAAAATGTACGACAGCTTCACTCTTCAGGATACGCCAAATCTGGACGATAGAGGGGAAACGCAACATTCGTTAAGGTTTTTTTTTGAGTATAAACATGAAGTGGCACATGAAGCTGCTTGGCACCTGGCGCTGTTTTGTCATTTCGCGAGCACGGTGCCTCGTCTCGGAGCGAGTGAGCCGGCGCTCGCGGGTCACGGGCTGAAAGCACAAGCGTTTAACGTTGGCTTTGGAAAACGTTTGCTGAACTTTTCGCAGGCTTCTCGCCGCCGACACATTCTGGACTCAGCTCGTGTTCTCCTGCTTTATCTTAGGTTTTATGTTCCCGTATGATTAGATACGGGTTCACTTCGGTTTCCTCCCGCAGACCAAAAACATTTCATGTGAGGTTCATGGGTAACTCTTAAATTGCCCCTAGGTGTGAGTGAGAGGGTGAATAGTTGTTTGTCTCTATGTGTCCCTGTGATGGACTTTTAGCCTGTCCAGGGTGTCCCCCGCCTCTCGCACAGTGACGGCTGGAGACAGACACCAGCTCCCCGCGACCGGGAAAGGAGAAGCGGGTAAAGAAAGTGGAAGGATGGTTGGATGGATGATTAGATATGATTAGATATTTTTTTAAAAAGAAAACAGCTTGCCTTTAGGAACTTGTTAGGACTTGATCTTCAGTTGCTTTCATGTGATGTTTTAATGTCTCGGCGAGGGGGGGGTCGGGAAAACATCTGTATTAGTTTCTGTGGCGGCAGAAGACACGCGGTGACTCCCGCTGCGTTTTCCCCGAACGACGCCGTGAAAAGCTCCCGATCAGACGGAGCATGAAGCCTCTCGCGTGCGCTCACAGACGGGAGAAACGCTGGCGCGAACTTCGCAGCGTTCATATTCGGAATATCACAGCTGTTGTAGATGGCTGCTGAACGGCCTAGGTCTGGCGAAACCGGGCCGACGAGCTAACGGCTAATTCCCAAGGAGGAGATTACATCCAGCTCTTCTTTTTTTTTAAAAGGTCATCTGCAGGCGGCGGCGGCAGCGGCAGCCGGCTGTAGCAGCTTTCGTCTAGTTTGGGGGGCATTTCTTGTAAGAATGTTGTAATATTTTCTCTTGTGTAATGTGAAACTGACAGCCGTGCTTATAATAAGGCGCTTATGTGAGGTTTTTTTTAATATGGCAGAAATGATGATTCGATTAATTAATCATAACTTTATCAGGATGATTAGAAAAACAGATTTTTGTTGTCACATTACCAGCATAACCTTTCCACAGAACTAAAAGAGTCGAACCGTCCCCCCTGAGGGGTTTGGGCTTTGATCGGGCTAAAATTTCCAACGTTCCATGGCTGAGTCTTTTTTTTGAGTTTGAGCGTGGATTGTTTTTTTAAGAACAATTTTTGCTTCTAATTTGAGACACGTAGTGTGTGTGATCGGCCAGCTCAGGAATGAGTGTATCCTTACATCTGGCCCGATGAGCCCGTCAGAGGAGTCGGGTTATAGATCCGCATGTGACTCGGTGGATTGAAACCAATGAAACCAAAAGGGATTTTTAAAACCGTCTTGAAACTCAGCCACAGTTAGCATTTGGGCTTTTAAATTATATTAAAAAATAAAAATAAAAAAAAAAGATACCTGGCATTTCTTCTATCCCCCTGCCAAGCATCATGTGTTCTGTGTTACATGCTCGACAGTGACGTAAGGGACGGTTGGTTCGAAATCGGATTTGACGAGCTGCTTGGGCTAAAGTATCCAAATTTGATTTGAATCAATTTTCAAACCACGTACGGCTTTTTTCCTTTTAAACCCATGCACACTCAATAAAAGCCTAACAACTACACCCCCCCCCGTGAATAAGTGCCTGCCGTCATTGCCCCGCTCCCCGTTCTCAGTGTGACGTCACCCTTTTGGCTTTTTCCTGCAACCCCCCCGAAACCCCGCTCTTCTTCCCGTTCGCCTTGTGAGCGTTTTATTGTCTCGCCTTGGATGGCCGCTTCGAAAACCAAAGCGAAGTCAGACATATTTTACAGCAGCTTATGTGGACGCCATCTTAACCTTTCCCCTGGTAGACGCTACAATACAACACCATTGCGTTCACACCAGACGACCTCTTCTGTTGTATATGAACCGCTTTAATAGTAGCTGGTATCTCAAAAGAGTCTCGAAGCAGGCGGAGGTTCCTGTCAGACTGACGTTCACTCCTCTTTGACTTCCTGTCTCTGTCCATTTGCCTTCCTGTTTGTCGAATGATACCGCTTCGTGCCGACGGTCCTCTCTCCTGGCACGCCGCACCGTTACCTTATGATCCGGCATGTTATTGCTCAGGCGCTGATGCAGCGAGACCAAGGCGCTCAATACGTCACGTAAAATCTGTTAAAAACCGTACGTTATGTTTTTTAAAAGAAAGGATCCCTTGACAAGAGTGTATCGTAGGCTTCATCTAGTCCACACGTGTCAAACTCAAGGCCCGCGGGCCAGATCCGGCCCTCTGTAACATTTCATCCAGCCCTCTAGTCAGGGACAGATCGAGTCTCTGATTCTTATTTTGCTTAAAAAAACTGAGCCTAATTAGTGAAGTTTTCTCTCGACAGTGACTTAAAAGCCAACAATATTTAGTTTTATTTCTGTATGATCAGGTTTTTGTTGATGGCTTTTTTTAAAAATCTGTTTTATTGTTAAAAAATTCATTTAAAAGCTGAGTGAGGCGTAAGAAATGACAGCTAATGATGAGCTTTTTGAAGTTTGATCTATTTGTCTGTGTTCATTAAAGCATGTTTGCTCTAAATTCTGTATTATCTGTAACTGGGAAAAGGTCATTGATAGTTCTATATGGATGATTTGACATAAAACATCTAAAACCAAGGTTAATTTATGTAATTTTTAATAAATATTGATTGTGATTGGCCCTTGGCTAGGACTCAATTTTTAATTTTGGCCCCCTTGCGTCACTGGCTTTGACACCCCTGATCTAGTCAGTTATCCGCATTTATTGAAACAAGGAGGAAAGAAAACAAAATAAAAATCTCTCCCAGGTGACACATAGTTTTGATTGTCTTTTTTTTAAAAAAAGCTCTTTCAACTGAAGTCAGCTTCTGGCGAGCATCCAGCTCGGCTGCATTCCACTTTCACACGACCTTCGCAACAAAGCGGGCCTCAGGAGCAGCGAGAGCCGCTCCGGTCCGTCCCCGACCACACTTTGATTTAAAGGAGCTCGGGTAAACCCAGGCCTCCTCCTCCTCTTCTTCCTCCTCCTCTTCCTCGGCTCTTACTAAGCTTACTCGATTCCAGAGGCGCGACTGGCTTGTAAACTTCATCTCGGCATTTACAGTTTGGCTTTATAAAGGACGGACGAGTACCGCCTCAAACAGGGCGGAGGGCCCTTTAAAAACCTCCCCGTTAGTTTACAGCTGCTCTGAAAGCAGGCGTCGATGGACGGTTGTTTGTCAGAACGTTGAAAACGAGGACTCCTTCCTACGATCTCAACTTGTATTTTTTTTGAGGTGGGGGCGAGAGAAAGATGGAAGGCATCGATTTAAAAGCGTTCGAAAATTGTTCGGGGAGTCGACACACCATGTAACGCTGAAACTAGACTGTCCACGTCTCGTCAGCAAAACAAGACAAAGGTTGTTCTCTTAACTTATCTTAACTTCTGGCACTAGCTAATCGAACAGCTAACCAACATGTCGGTTTGTACAATTTCATCTAAACTGAAACGTAATCAGGCCAAACCTTTTGTTTTATTTAAAGATTAGCGCTCTTTCACAATGTGGCCACCTGTTCTAGCTTTAAGTGGCTATGCTAAGCTAAACTAAGCTAAGCTAAACTAAACTAAGCTAAGCTAAGCTATTGACTCAACTGGAAGTACAGCTGAGATTACATGGCTGGGTGGGCATTATTTTTAGTCATTATTTAAGTTTTCCATACAACGTTGACATTATACGGACGTAGCTGTTCTAGCTACGCTAAGCTAAAAAAAATTCTTTTTGATGTTCAAATTTTTTCTACCAATCCGAGACAAGCAGGGCCGGAAGCGGCCCTTATAGGTTCCGCCAAGCTAAGGCGCCTACTACTCGACCTTTCATGCCGCTTTCGTTTTAGAAGCCACATCGGGACGAACGTGCCTCATTTTCTCCGCACGACGACTGCCCCGCCGCTGCTTGCGGATCGTCTGATGTGTTTTGACTGTCGGAGCGAGTCGTTTCCAGTTATTCGAAGGCGTTGCCCTTTTCGCCCCCAACTCGCGCCGAAATCAGCACACGCGTGTTTCTGGCGGTACGAAACATAATTTCCTTCTGTCTTTTATCGTGCAGGTTCCTCCATTGTGGCTCCTGAATCGTCAGGTACATAAAAAAAAAAAATGCTCTTGTTGTTCGGGACACGAGGAGCGGTTGTCTTCTGACGGTTGGTTTCTGGTGTTTTTCTGTGATGAAGTCATTACTGACGGCTCAACAAACAGCGCTGACAGCACCGGTTGTCCTTGATACACTCGTGAAAGTTCGGAACTCTGTTGTTTTTTCTCTTTTATTGACTTCCCGAATAACGAGGCAAACTTTGAAGCTAGTTTATGTTTTCGAAAGCGTGGGGGGGGTGTTAATAATGGAATTGGCGTTTGCAAACGCAGCCACTGTTTGTATTTACGGAGTCGAGACAGAGAGACACACACACACACAAAGCCGCCCTGGTGCTTTAATTTCCCCGATAATGGAACGTCTGCGCCGGGATTCCGCATCAAAGGAGACGGCGTGCTAGCGGAGGGTTACGCATATATTTCTCCTGCCCCCGGCGTGTTTTCGCATCCGGCGGGCACGCAGGGAGAACTGAAAGAGTGGAAGGAAACGCCGGTTTTGATCAGCGCTGGAGGGCGAGGAAGGAAGAAACAAAACGGAGCCGAGCTGTAACAACCGTGGCGTAACTCGCCGACTGGCTCATTTCTCGAGGTTCTGCTCTGGGTCTTTGTGTGGCCGAGGGGAGAACGATGTCCCGCGAGGGCATCTGGAGGACGGTCTGACCCTGCAGCCCAGCTGAAACGTGACTCACAGACGAATGACGGCTTTTCGAACCCGTGTCCGTCCTTCGGCTGCCGTTTATTTTGTCTGTCACCCGCTAACACGCGACAAAATAACAATACAGTGTTATAAAACAAGAACCTAAATGGGCTTTCAGCGATGCGTTCTGATGTGTTTCTGTCAAACAAAGAAGGAAAAAGGCGAGATAAACACGGCTTGGTGGGTTTTTTTTGTAAATTCAACCAGTCAGGGAGGTAATTCAGAGACATTATGGACAATGTCCCCATCACAGTCCTGTAGACAGGGTAAGACACAGCACGTCCTCTCTGCCGCTTAGATAAATGCAATCTGATTTAATTGCTGAGACCTTCATTGGTCATCTGCTGATTTTGTTACCATGTGTCACTCCGGGATCAATAAAGTTTTTAATCAGTCGATCAAAACGCGAACTCCGATGAAGCTCCCAGGCCCATCTGAGACCAAATTACCGGCATGAAGACGCCCGTATTCCTAGACCTTTTTCTGGTTAACGTCAGGGGGCTCCTTCTACACTCCGAGGTCCTTTTTTTGGGAGGGGCGGGCGCAGAGGGAGGACTATTGTGTGCGCCACGAAAACGTCCGGTGGCTGTTCACGCGCCAGTCGTAATTTCCATATTTCTGTCCGTAAAGTTGTTTCCCCTGCCTCCGTAATGACCTGACTAGATGCCGCCGCCGCCACTACTGTCAGTTGTGTTTCTTTATTTTATTGTTTTGCTTGCGTGTGAAAAGAAGGCGAGACAGGGGAGCGACTCGACACGTCTACGCAGACGTGTATCTGCCGGCGCCTAACAAGCGTGGGTTTTTTTTTTACCAGCCCGGAGAGCATCCTTGTTGTTGTTGTTTCGAAAAAAAAGAGAAGGGAGGGAGAGAAATTCAGGAACCGTTTTCGTTTGTTCTACGAGTCACAAAGCCATGGCTATATGGCGCGGGTTTTCCACTTCGACTCCCCCCCGGCACGTCGGCGATGCAATTTCTTACCCCTCAAATCGAAACATTCCAAGGGGTGGGGAGTTTCTGGCTCGGAATGAGCAGGTTGGTGACTCGCGCTGATCTCTTTCCCAGCTGAAGCCCTGACTGGCTTTGTGAAAGGATGTCGATGTTATATCAACTCCTGTGGAAGAAAGGCAAAAAAATAAATAAATAAAATAAATTAGTGGAGCAGAAATTGCAGATCTCCCTGAGCAAAGAGGCAGGCAGATGGCAGCGGTCCCATTAGATGACCCCTAAAAAGGGAGCTCTTTGGAGCCAAATAGACTTATGGGCGTAAAAAATACAACAAAAAAACAACAAAAAAAAACATGAAATTACGCATTGAAGCGCATCATTGCGCCCGCCGACAGCGATGTGGGACAGGACACGTCGTCACTGTGGATCCCTCGCATCATCTGTTTAATGATCGATTCTTCCAGCCCGAAACACGCTGCGTCTCTACCACCCATAAGGTGGTAAGAGGTGGTAAATTAACCGGAGACAGGGAGTCACCGGAGAAGTTTCACATCGAGGGGGACTTTCCACCTAAACCAGGGGTGTCAAACCGAGTGACGCAAGGGGGCCAAAATTAAAAATTTGGTCCTAGCCAAGGGCCAGTCACAATCCATATTTATTCAAAATTACATAAATTAACCTTGGTTTTAGATGTATTATGTCAAATCCTTAAAATAGAAATATGAATGACCTTTTCCCAGTTACAGATTATACAGAATTTAGAGCAAACATGCTTTAATGAACACAGACAAATAAATCAAACTTCAAAAAGCTCATCATAGCTGTCATTTCTTACGCCTCACTCAGCTTTTAAATGAATTTTTTAACATTAAAACTGATTTTTTTTAAAAAAGCCATCAACAAAAACCTGATCATACAGAAATAAAACTAAATATTGTTGGCTTTTAAGTCACTGTTGAGAGAAAACTTCACTAATTAGGCTCAGTTTTTTTAAGCAAAATAAGAATCAGAGACTCGATCTGTCCCTGACTAGAGGGCTGGACCTGATTAAATCTAAACGTTATCTTGGGGGCCGGATGAAATGTTACAGAGGGATGGATCTGGCCCGCGGGCCTTGAGTTTGACACATGTGACCTAAACGGACTACAAAAAAAAAAGCTGCAGCAGTTGAAGCGAGGCCCATTCCTCTCTTAAAATCGGGGGGGGGGGG
>NC_051448.1:18799052-18809781 GCF_001649575.2 Kryptolebias marmoratus | reverse complement strand
GGGGGGGGGGGGTCTCTCACCTCATTCACTCCCATCCCGCCTTTAAATTAGCCCGTAAACTTTGGAAACCCGCATCATTATTGGCAACAAAATGGCCTCATTTACAGCCACAAAAAAAAAAAAAAATTTAAATTACCATCCAGCGAGTGAGTGGGCACGCATCTTTCTCCTGCTCCCTCGGTCTTGCCTGAATTTATTACCGATGGGGGGGGGGGTGTTACACTCTGATTACTCCGGCTATCACTTTAAACTGCCGCCCCCCTCTCTCCGTTTTTTTTTTTTTTTTTTCATGTGTATTGAAAACGCACTCATGAGTGGAATTTGTTTTGCCTTGGGTAAATGTCAGAGGAGTCACACTGTCGAGGGACGAGGAGCGCAGAGACACGCACATCTTAGCATGCCCAAGATGACAAACTGAAATGTAGCCGCGTGGGAGAAGGTGTGTGTGTGCGTGTGTGTGTTCACTCCCTTCCAAAGAAGATGAGTTGCCTCGCTCTTGATGGAGGTGACGAACCCACATCGCGATGACATTCTGTCTAAGTGTGTGCCTCTGCATGCCTGCTGTGTTAATTTTTTTGTTTTTTTTGTCTGCGTCCGGCACTCCCGACGTGGAAACACGACCAAACGCAGAAACAATAAGGGTCAAGTGCTCTGTCTTTTTTTTGTTTGTTTGTTTTTTCCCTCTCCCCTTAGTGCTTACACGCGTTCAGGGCCTCACATGGATGACGTTTACGATCTTCACACCTATGCCCCCACCCCGAGCGGACACACTAACAACCTTGGAATTTGTGACGAGGTGCAAAACTGAAGGAGGTTGAGGATAAAAAAACAAATAGATTGGTTCTTCTAGTTTATTCGTGATTTTAGCATCCGATCGATGTTTTGTAGCTACAGGATCAGGATGCTGTGACAAAGATTTAAACTCACTCTCAATGAAATGTTGTTTAGATTAGTCTTATTATCACAAATACGCCAAAAGTTGCGTTCAAAAGCCCTCAAAGGAGAGAGATTTGACCCGAAGGACTCGGTAGGGTCAAAGCTTTAAAAACATTCCATCTTCTTCTAGTTTATTCACCATTTTCTGCATCGGATAGACGTTTTGTAGCTGCAGGATCAGGATACTGTGAGAAAGATTTAAACTAAAATGGGTAAAAAGGTTGTTTAGATTAGTCGTACTTTCACAAACGCGCCAAAGGTTGTGTTTAAAGGTTCGCAGAGCGGACATGGCTACAGCTACCTCGCTGCGACATGGCTTTTCAATAAATGAATCGCAAATTTTCCGTCGTCTTGGTTTTCTACGAACGTATGGTAAAAATCCAAAACACCGGGTGAAAAGAGTTCACGGCGGTTTCGTCATTCGCAGATAGCAGCACCTGCTTTATCTGCAGTTTATAGGGAAAGGCCACGATACGCACCAGCTACAGAGTTTTAAAAAAAAAAAACTAAAACAAAGATAGCAATCTACCGGAGAGAGCAGGAATGTTACGTTTTAGGGAAGCTGAAGCAAGACACAGAGGTTCAAAATAAAAAATAAAATATCCTGCAGTCGTTCTAGCTTCAGTCATTCATTCCGAAGTATTTTTTAAATATTTTTTTTATTAAAACTATTTGAAAGTGACACCGAAGCTCTGGCTAAGCCTCGATCAGCAGCATGTACAGTAACGGTGGGAAATGTTTCGGGGGGCTCGGCTCAGTGGGAACAAAACAATTCCGGGTCTTTTTGTTAGATTCCGATGAAGATCCGGATTCTCCGGTCCTTCGTTCCACGTGTTATTATCTATTCCATTTGAATGATTTAGAACTGATTTCAAATACGTATTAACCAAATAAAAGAAAAGATGAATACAGCCATAACAGTCAAACAGCAAAACTTGAAATATAAATGTATTTAACCAACTTTGACAAGTCTTTTTTTTTCATTTTCTAGGTAGGGTGTTTGGGGGCAATGGATATTCTCTAACGTACATACGGTGTCTCGCTAAAGTATTCACCCCCCTGGGATGTTTATTTGCTTTAATTGCTATCATAAATCAGTCATAATCACTATAAATATTTTTTTTTAAAACCTGTCAGTGTCAAAGTAAAACTCATTTTCTCAATTATATAAAGATATTTGACATAAAATAAGTGATTGCATAAATATTTACCCCCTTTAAAAAAAAAATAGACAAATTTTCACTTATTGAAAGATTATTGAAAATTAAAAGTCAGGGGGATGGATACACAAAGATTTCCGAGGATTTCCAAAGCCCTGAACATCCCCAGGAGGGAATATTTATGCAATTGCTTATTTCACATCAAATATTTTTATTGAATTAGTATTACTTTGTAGAAATGTAGTTTCACTTTGATGCTGTAGAGGTTCTTTTTAAAAATATATATTTTTGTAAAGAAGGTCAATTTGTAGTGATCATGACTGGTTTATGACAGCGATAAAAGCAGAAAACATCCAAGGGGGTGAATATTAGAACAGAATAGAATGTCATTGTCATTTTTTATTTCCTTTAAGAACGTTGAAATCAGGCTTAAGGGAGAACCCAGTTAGGTAATTACAGTCAAATATAGATTTATCACATCAACATGGGCAGTGGTTTTCCATATTACATGGCAGAGTGTGGGTGTGGGAGGAATAAAGAGGGCACAATTATCCGTATGCTATATTGTTCCTTGATTATGTTTTTGTTCTGTTGCAGATTAGAAAGGAAAATCATCTCCTCTGCGGAGTTGCGGTTAGTTAAGTCTGTACCCCTGTAGAAAGAAGGTCGCTGGTTTGAGTCTGTGCAACAGCCTTTGAATGTTTTGTTTTGTTTTTGTTTGTTTTCTTTCCCGGAGACTCCGGTTTCCTCCCTCAGTCCAAATGCAGGGTTAACTGACTGCTGACGCTACGTTGAGCTCGGGTGTGAGCGTACTTGGTTATGTGTCTCTAAGGATCAGTGGTTAGCACTGTTGCCTCACGGCAAAAAGGCCCAGGGTTCAAGCCCCGGGTTGGACCCGGGGTCTTTCTGTGTGGAGTTTGCATGTTCTCCGTGCCTTTGCGTGGGTTTATTCCGGGTGCTCCGGTTTCCGCCCTCAGTCTAAAATCATGCATGTTAGGTTGCGTTTAGACCCAGGTCTGAGATCTCAATGGTTAAATAAAGGATAATAAATAAATTAAATAAATAAATAAGGCTACGTTCAAAGTGCAAGTCCGATTTCTTTGCGTGGTCGTTCACATTCTATTTTAAATGCAACCTCCATCAGACTCCAGTGTGAACAGTCTCCGGTTCCCTGAAATGACTCGCATGACCAGAAGAAGTTATGACGTGTCACTGCCTTTACAGTAAATCTGGACGCGGCGAGTGTTAGCGTGTGTGTACTGATTCTGAAAATGCTGTCCAATTGTAGCCAACTGTACATCCAAATGGTGCAAGATAAAATTAGACGGAGAAGGAAAAGAGCCGGAGCGAAGAGTAGTGTGAGGGACCTCCGTCCTTTCAGCTGATTTTTACCATGAACGTTCCCACTGCGGCCGCTTTGGAAAACATCAGATTTGTAACCGATTCAGTTCCTCATTTAAAAACATTCCTAGGACGATATGGAGAAAAAAAATAAAAATAAATCGGATATGTCATGCTCACACTGCCGTGAAAAAATCTCAATATGTTACAGGGGGGGGGATTCGGGAATTGGGTCACATTTGGCTGCAGAGTGAATGTAGCCTATGTTACTATTGGGAGAGGAGAAAAAAAACTGATCTGGATTCAGTACATAATAGGATTTTTTTTTTTTTTTTTTTTACAACTTTAAAATTGGGCAACTGAATATGATCTCACACAACACATTCTGCATGAAAGAAATGCACAAAAATCATGTTACATGTTAATTTTAAGAAGTCTGAGTATGTATTAGATGTAGATTTGGCTTTTTTTAAAAATTGGTGCTATATTATGTCCTTAATTTCAACTTATTGTTGAAACATCTGAAGTGTTTAATTAAAGTCCTCAACATGGGAACTACAAAATCGATGAAATATTTATTTGAGTAATAATTCATTTTTCAGTTGTATTTAGACTTTGCCTTAGCATTAACTAATAAAAAATGTGCCTTTTTGTGCTCATTATATCACTTTTTAGCACAATTTTGCAGTTTTATTATATTAGTTTTTTATTCCTAATACAAAAAAATCTAATAACTGCTAAATACATGCACTGAAGTTTTTGGTACACAGTGAATAAAGTCGGGGCACCGTTTTAAATGAAACAATGTGCAAAAATGAAATATCTGTTAAAGTAATCGAACTTAGCAAAAATACAAACTGTAAACTGAGTCGAAGATCCCTGCGGTGGTAGTTTAAACCCGAATGAAATGAGGGAAAATGATGGCAGCTTCAAGTGCATGAAGTGAAAGCCAATGCAGGAACATGGAAACCAGTCAGAATAAATTGCATTTGATTTGTGAAAACAACTGGCTGAACAAGACTCCGAGAGGGGTTAAGTACTGTAAACCGAAGGGATGGACAACTCATCACTAAGGAAAGTTAATATGATGGGTTGGACAATGTCAAAACCAACTAAATGTAATTTACAAATTGAGAATAAAAGTTGAATTAGGACAGTTTCAAGTTTGGGGGGAAAAAGTCTTGAACAATAATTACTCTATAAAGCTTATTAGTGACAGTTCCGATTGGGGAAATAAAATGTCTAAGGGGGAAATAAATCAAAACTGAACTAATATAAAGAGAAGTCCATATTAAAGTCAATATTGAAACTTAACTGACATAAAAAACCAGTACAAGAAAACTGTAAAAATCCTAATTTTATTAAAAGTTTTGGAGTAAACCTGACAGTCTGATGTACGACGCTTACGCCCTCTTTTTCTATTGCCTCTCTGAAAATCAATTTCAATCCTTCGAGGTTCTTTTGTACCGTGAGACAAATTGACTGGTACTCAATTACCGAGGATCATTAATATTTCGAACGCGGCTCTCATTATTCATTAACAAAGGGGGAAAGCGGGCAGACTGAAAAAAAAGGATGTCCTTTGAACACTCCCTGAGGAACTAATAGGTGTTAGTTGAATGTTTTATAAATGTTGGAGCGTGCTCCGGGAAAAAAAAAAAAAGAAAAGCAGTAAAGTGAGACTCTGTATGCTAACGCTGGTTGTGGCGGAGCTTCCTAGACTCCGGGTCCCCCCCTCGTCCATCTCCATGTTCTGCCTTAGATTCCGGAATAATGCCACTGGTTTGATGAGTGGGTCCTTGGCCGTGGAAGCCTTGGGCGCCACCGGAAGACTATCAGAGCGCTGAGTCATTAGAAATCCCTCATTCTCGCTCCGGCGTGCGTAAGAACGGCCCCCGCGGCCTCCATCCGAACAAGCCCCGAGGAAGGATCTCCTCCGCCGGGCTGAAATTAGATCGCGCACAGAGGAGGGGAGCTGTGGGAGCTCAGAGGAGAAAGAGGGGGAAAGGAAAGGGGGAAAAAAAAGAGAAAAAGTTATGTGCTCCTATTTATTGACTCCGCTGTAGAAATCACTAAAGTGTTTCAAGTTGAAGGAGATTTTCCCAGAAGCACTGCAGGCATTAGAGGAATAACAAGTGGCCTTCATAAAAATCTTCAATGACTATCCGGAAGAGGACTTTATTGGGACTGCCTCTCTGGTTTACAATTTATTTCTTGTTATTTTTTCCCCCCCTTAGCAGAGTAGGACTTACTCGAGTACAGCGCGTCCATAAAAACAGCTAACGACACAGCTGGAGTAATGTTTTTTAAAAGCAACCCCAATATAAATAACTAATCAAACTTATCATCCTAACTCTGGCATATGTGATATTATTTAAAAAAAAAATTTAAATTATTTTATCTTATAAGGAAAAAAGTTAGATTTTTGTCAATGTGAAAAAAAGTCCCGGTTTCTACACCGTATAGTGTATAGTTCCGGTTGTTTTCAATGTGAGCCCGAACAAGCCTAAAAAAGCCTTAATACTAGCACATATACACCCTCATAACATGAAGATACTTTATTATTATTATTATTCTAAATGTATTTTATATATATATATATATATATATATATATAAAATACATTTAGAATAATAATAATTCTTATTATTCTAAAAAAAACTAAACTAAACCGGAACAGAAATCTTTTAGTTTACGTCACTAAACGGTACAGAGACCGGGAACTGTTCCTGCCGTTTAAATCACTTTGTCTTTTAAACCAAAAACAATTCAAAAAAAACAAACAACACTGAAGAGGTTCGGGAATCTCGGGAATACATCTGATTAGGGAAAAGGAAAAGGAAAGTGGGATAAAGTCGGTGGTGTCAGAGGAGGTTTTTTCGTAAAATGTTCTGGCTGAAGACACTTTGGGGCTCCGTTGAAAAATAAAAGATAAAAATGTAAAGGTTAATTTTAAGTTGCTCATTACCAGTGAAGTTGTAGTTTTACAGGGTTGGATTTAGGATTACTAAAGTCTGAAATGAAATGGTAAGATCAGTATCGTGTTTGGTCAAAAATGACTTGGACGTATCTGGTAAAAATGAACTAAAGCAGATTTTCTGCAGTCGTGGGAAAAGGGAGCGTAAAAACAGATGCACACAATAAAAACTCTATGATATCACATTAAAGATGGGGAAGCCTATGTGACTTTTATTTGTTGCTGTTAAACGTGACGCTGCGATTATTCTATATTTTATTCACTGCTAACTGGAAAATTAGTAACGGTTTTTAACATAAAACTTTTGAGACATTACTGACTAAATATTCAGCTCAAAAATGAAATTACGATCTATGGATTTAGAAAATAGAAATAATCTTACGTTTTTACAAGAATAAAAAGTCAAAGGAAAGTCAATAAAAGCCTTTTAACTGTATATTAATTGGACTTTTATTTAAAGTATTTTTTTAAATGACTCAGTTCACTAATTTAGAATACATAAAAAAAAACAAAATATAATCTTTGCTAAGATTTTTCTCAAATTGTCTTTCTTGGCTGAGGAATATTAACAATACACATTACCAAAGTCAGCAAGGAAAAGAGTTTGATCTAGAGTTTCTTTACTTTTTTGCAAGGTTGACCAATTTGCCAGATTAAAATGGTAAAACCTTCGAATTTAAACCACATTTTATAGTCTTCCTGGAAACACAACCAAGTAGCTTTAGGCTCCTTCTACACTACTCAAAATATCTTTCCAAAACTCTAAAATAGCTATGCTGCGTCATACAACGTCCACAATTAAAAGCTAAAAAATTCTACGAAAACTATTGTAGCTCTACTGTTTTCCTCAAAGTTATTTACAGGCAATTTCTTCTCCCAGTCAGAAATTTAAAAAAATGTGGCTATATTTGAGCTTTGGTTTCTGTGGTACAAGGTGACAGTAGGCATGCGACAAACGCTCTGCTACGTCCTCGTTCCTGAAAAGCTCTTAAAACCTCGGTTTTTCCACATTAAATGAGACGCAAACGCAGCGGAGAATCTTAAGTTTAAAAAAAAAAAAAAAAAAACTGAAATCTTTAAAGGCAGGGCCTGAATGTGGCTTCAGTTTTGAGTAATTTCTTGCGTAAAAGCTGTTTTAAAAAGAAAAATGGACACAAATAAAGCTTTGTATCTTAAATCATTGCAGTTTAACTAGGCCTGGACTACAATAATATTTAAAAAAATGGATATTGCTTTTGTCTTGTTGTTCCAAGACTCCCTTGGAAAAGAGGTTTTTAATCTCAGTGAGACTTTCCTGGTGAAATAAAGGTTAAATAAGTAAATATGTCTAATTCAGCAGTGTAAATAAAGACAATAGCTTAGCGAATTCAGAAACATGTATACAGTGATTTCCACTTGTTATCTGTCTTCCTCATAGATTCCCACGTTAGATTTCTGGTTCCGTATGAGCTTCAAAGGGCAAACGCAGCGTTTGTCAGCGTGTCAAAATAGGATTTAAATGACTTCTGGAGAGCGATAAGTGTAAACTCGGCTGGACGTAGTGTTAAGTTTCCAAGCACTTATTGACTTGAAACAGTAAAACAGAAACAGACTCTGTATTTGCCAAAGTGATAAAACTCTGCTGTTGTTCCTGACTTTAGTTAAAGACTCTATGTTTTGGCAACGGAATATCTCGTTTAATACACCCTTTAGCAGCGACTCGGGAGCCGAGTTAGGCTTTCGTGTGAAACCCACTTCCACGTTGCAGCGACAGAAGTGGAACTGGAAGCTTGCCTTTAGCTTTTTTTTTCTCCTCCCCAAACGACGAGAAAACACGCCGCAGCGCCACTGAAAAAGAGTCCTCATTAAAGCCGAGAACGAGCTGCGCCACGAAGTGCGGAGGAATAAACAATCCGGTGTTTTTGAACAGGGACGCGGCGTGCCAGCTGAAAGCAGCTCGGCCCTTTTTAACGCCGAAATGTCCGTGTGACTTAACGTAAGGCAACAACAACAACAAAAAAAAGCAGCTACTGAGGGGAATGGAGGAGGCAACATCCAGACTGGTTCTCTTCGTTGAGTCAAATGACACAAAGTCTGATAGCAGTCAGAGAATGTCATGCTGTTCGAAACGTTTACCATCTTTTGTTTACTCACTGGTCAGTGCAGTGGGTGGCACGGCAAGAAGGTCACAGGTTCGCTTCCCGACCCGGGGCCCTTTCTTGGTGGAGGTTCCATGTTCTCCCTGTGCTCACCTAGCTGTACTCCGGGTACTTCGGTTTCCTCCCAAAGACCAAAAACATGCATGTTTAGGCTCACTGGTAACGCCAATATTAAATAGTTGGTTGTCCCTGTGCGTCCCTGTGATGGTCTTGCGACCTGTCCAGGGTGTCCCCCGTGTCTCACACAGCGATGGCTCCAAGCTCCAATGGATGGATGGATGGGAGAGGGCAGTAAAATAACAGCAACAGAACAAAACATGTCCCTGTGTAAACCTCGGAACACAACAGGTCAGCCTGCTGTGTTCACTCATGCCGCAATGCATTTTGGTCCATTTTTCACCAATGTAGTACACGATTTCTGCACTCTACTTTTACAGAATCATGTAAAGCACACGTGTCAAACTGAAGGCCCGCGGACCAGATCCAGCCATTGGTAACACTTCATCTGGCCCTCCAAGATACCATTTGGGGTCCAAAGTGCAGGAGCTGGCACTTTGGACTGCTCTGCTCAGGTGTTATCCACAAAGAAATAATCTGAAAACTTACAGCCAATCAGAGCGATTCCTCAGCTTCAGGCTGTTGTGAGAACAGGACGTTAAACACAGGACTTTCTGTTGCTGCCTGGAATAATTTCCACCCATTCTGATGATCATTCTTTGACAATAAATTGGTAACCAGTAGACCGATTTTAAAAATTCAAATTTTGTTGGATTTGTCTTTAAAAGATCTATCTAAGCACATCTATTAGCCATCCAGAGGAGCCATTTGACTTGTTACCTCACACCCCTGCAAGTTCACCCATCTGTCATTTTGCTCACTTTTAGTTTAATTGAATCGAAGCACAAAAGCTCCCCGCAAATCGCCGTGCGCAACAATATGCACCGGTATGAAAAAAAAAAAACAGTTACTCTGTCCCATCTGACTGCTGCTTGCCTTTATTTATTTATTTATTTATTTATTTTTCTCCCCAGACGTCTTTAAACTCGCCGCGGAATCTCTCGAGCCCTTTCAGCGTCCCTCCTTGTGCTCGTTCTGATTCCGCCGCTCGCCTCTCAGATGGCGCCGCGCGGTACTGGTTTATCGGCGCTGCTCAGGCTTCTCTTCTCAGCAGGCGCTTCGCATGCAGGCTTCTCTTCTTCTTTTTTTTCTTCACTTAACAAGCAAAAAACGCTTCGTCCGCCGTGTTGCGAAAACCAGGAGTGGCTGGATCAATAATGAACGTCTCAATGCTTTTGAGAGTCCTGCTTTTGTTATTGGCAGCAGCGGTAAGGAAAACAGTTTTCGTCACGCACACCATAAAAATGACCACGCTATAGTTACCAGTTACTCGCCCCCCCCCATGGATCAAATGAATTTATTTGTGTTGCGCAATGGTACACTCGAACTCAAAGGGATAGTTCTGCTCTTTGGAGCAGAGTTCTGTAGAAAAAAAGTGGGATATAGCTCAGTTTAGACAAATTAAGTTTAACTCAGGATGGATTCATGAGCTAATGGCTTGTCTGAGTGGGGCGGACACCAGAGTGGGTTACTGTGGCTTAAAGCAGCTCCATCTTGAAACGTTCACAGCGCTACCCGGGGGAGAGGAAGCAATTCTCTTACGCTCGTATCTCACCGGTTGCGTCTGTAGGTGACAGACTGCAAGGGAATTTCTAAAAATGTTTCAAAACATTCATGAGGGTTCTCTAGTTCTCTTTCCTCCGTAACATCCATCCATCCATAATCTGCAGCTTGAACAAAGGGTTTTCCCCGGGGTCTCCTTCCAGTTGGACATGCCTGGAGCAGCTCCTTAAGGAGGTGTCCAGGAGGCATCCTTACCAGATGCCCGAACCACCTCAACTGGCTCCTCCCTCCCGGGAAACCGAACTCCTCACCCTATCTCTAAGGGAGAGCCCAGCTATGGGGCGCCGTTTGTAAAGGAGCTTGTGCTAAAAATTCATGCCTAAATTTTGTCACATTTAGCTTCTGCTAAAAATTCATGCCTAAATTTTGTCACATTTAGCTTGTGCTAAAAATTCATGCCTAAATTTTGTCACATTTAGCTTCTGCTAAAAATTCATGCCTAAATTTTGTCACATTTAGCTTCTGCTAAAAATTCATGCCTAAATTTTGTCACATTT
>NC_051448.1:18785422-18797977 GCF_001649575.2 Kryptolebias marmoratus | reverse complement strand
TGCAGGATGTGCAAAACAGCTTCCCCCCCACTCTCGTACAGCTGGGGAGGAAACTGGTTTGCTGAAATCTTTGTGGGCAAATGTGAAGCATTAGCTCACATTTTGGCTTCGGTCGCTGCTCCTGCACGCTCCCGGCATTCTGATGTTAACAGGAAGTGACGTCACGTGTCTTCTTTGTGAGTTATTTGGGGTTATTTTGTATTCCACACTACACAAACCCACAAAGAAGAGACCAGACCGCAGAAACGGTGGCGAATCACTTTAGAAACAATAAATAATGGGTGAAAGTTGTGGGAAAGCTGCGGTGTTTTTGGGCAAAGTTGCGATTTCGCGAGGTTTGCTTGATTTTGCGTTAACAGTTGCGATCGCAACATCGCGAAATCCTGGAGGGTCTGATAACATTTGTCGACTGACGTCCTCGCGTGTGTCAGAAACGAGCTAATTCGTCGTCCGAATCTCGTAAAGCCGTCCTGCAACAGTGGCACGACAGTCGTGCGTACTCACAGTAAATTGCACCTGAAGTTGTGCGTTTGTGCACGTTTCTGCAAATGTGTCAATTCAAGTAAAAATTTGTGGGTTTTTTTCCTCCTGGTTTTGTGTTTTCCGCTCGCAGCCCGGGGACAGCCGAGCGTTTGGTCTTGGCCCCGCTCAGACTACCCATTAGTTCATCAATCTGTTCAGATTCAGGCTTCATCTCTCCAAACTGAAGCCATTCGAAGGGCGACCTTGGTCTTTTATGGCTTTTATTTATTTATTTATTTATTTTCCCGCCTGGATTATCCATGTTTGTCTCACGAGATTTAGTACCAATTGCACAGTGTGTGTGTGTGTGTGTGTGTGTGTGTGTGTGTGTGTGTGTGAGAGAGGCAAAGAGAAGCAGCCTTCCTGATGGCAGCGCTGCCTCTGTACAAACAGGCTGTGTGTGTACGTGTCTTTGTGTCCATCTGTGTGTGTTTATTGGTCTTCGAGACCGGTTCACGAGCTCGCCTGCCTGTTTGTCTGCAAATCTATCAGTCAACTGTGTGTGTTTGTTGTGCGGACGTGTGTGTGTGTGTGAGAGAAAGAGAGAGTTTATTGGAATGCTTGATGTCTGCATTTTTGTGTTCGTTGATCAGTCTGTGTGTGTGTGTGTGTGTGTGTATGTGTGTGTGTGTGTGTGTGTGTGTGGAACAGGAATAAAGCAGCCCATTGATAAGAACAAGTTCTTCTTGTTAACATATCAGGAGAGCTGGACCTGAGCCAGTGCCCGAGTCCCAGGGGCGTATTTCTACACAACCCCCGCTATGACATGGCAGTTACTATTCTGGAAGCCCACAGTCACACACACACACACACACAGAGGGCAACCAGGGAACACAACATGTGTTAACACTCTCCCTCCAAGAGATACATTGACGAGGACATGGAGCGATGTTTCGTTTCACGTCTTTCTCATCAGCCGTCTAAAACGCTTCCATGTGGAGTCTCGGCATTCCGACTGCGCCTCTGATGAGTTTCCGCGACTCTTTCCTGAAGACACCGGACACTCTGGGGTGGGGGGGTGTGGGAAACAAATAGGCATGAGAAATACCTGCTAGCTCTAGACAGTTTTAAATAACAGCAGGGGGAATTTCGACAATTCCCTGTGTTTAGGGACCGGACTTCAGATCCAACCGGAAGTGCCGGGGGGGGGGCACCTTGTTGTCAAATAGGTGTCCGGATGAAGGTCGAGGCCCCGAACAAAGACGTTCAGTGTTGGGAGTGGAGCACCTGCAGCCCCGCGTAGATGTTGAGCCCATCTACGCACATTCCTGGGGGGGAACCTATCGCCGAACGTTCGTGCAAGAGCTACGCGATTAATCACAGCGGAGGGTTTAAACGAGCGGCTCGCCCGAGACGAGCGAGCGTGGACAGGGGGAGGGCGAGACACGGCGTACGCTGTTGGCAATGACACGCAGTAAATGTTGTGCTCAATAAAAAGCAGGCCGCCGAACGTTAACACGCACTTAAAGAGCTGCGTCGTTAACGTCCGCTTTCGTACACAGATCGGGTAAAGAGCGGGCGTCTGGGGCTCGTACGCAGCCACGATGTCGGGGAGCATTTAAAAAACTCGCTGCATCTAAATTTAACGCGTCGTCGCCGTCCTCCTCGTGCTCGCAGTGTTCGAAGTGCAAGAACGCCAACTGATTTACTCCTTTTGCCCTTCCACCCTCCCCAACGCAGGAAATTTGAACAGCACAAAACACGCTTTCAAATCCTTTTTTTAAAAAAAAAAAATTCCCAGATGGCTTTCATACATTTTCCAGCCGTGTCACCGCCGAGGCATGCTTTTCGGGAGGGGGTTTAAGGGCTTCACTCCTTAACGCAAAGCGACAAATCCAAAAGGTTTTCCGACAAAGAGAAGTTGGACGATCTTACAAATAGAATTGTCCCAGTGGGCAAACCGCAGCGTATTTATAGCAAATCTGAAACATCAGCCACTTGGACGTCTAACCGTGCAATCAGGGCCTCTGCCAAGTCGGCGCACACACCCTGATGAGGCTGACGATAGGAGGGGACCGGCGGGGCTCTGCGGCTTCGCGATAGGCCGTCCTCTCGTTAGCTATCACACATCTCGAGTCACTACCAAATATTTCCTCGAGGACTGTAAACTCCTCCGGTGTGGCCTAGTCTGAAAAGCAAATTTGACGGGCGCAAACCCGACCACATGAGTGTTCCGGATTTTACATTTGATGCTCCTCAAACGGTTTCCTCCGAAAACGCTTGTAAAAAACTTCTTAAACAATTATCCTGTTGCTTCCTTTATTTCGTTTTTTTTTTTTTTTCTTCTACCGTCATCCACAAAGGTGCCTCGTAATCAACGAATGAAAAACAAAAAAATCCCACAAGTCAACAAATGCCTGACAGGACAGGAGTTGTGATGATTCAGAACCATGATTTCAAGCTTTTCACAGTTTTCCTGATACTGGGCCCAGTATTGTACAGCAACAACAGTCTGTTAGCTAGGACTAATTAGGTGGTGGGAACTGCCCAAAACAGCATACAAACAAAACAAAACAGGTTGTGCCGGCTGCAGCTATTTCCACGGCAAAGTTTAACTCAGTTGCTTCTATGTGAAAACTACTGCTTGTCTAAAAAGAAACTAAATGACCTTTTACCAATATATTTTGTTTAGAAACATGACAGCCACAGAATCATTGCACCGACCTGGTTTTAGACGGCTATTACCCAAATCAGTACGATAATTACTTGATTTTAATCCGAAATGTTCTGTTTGTTTGTGGCTGCCATTGTATTATTGCTTTTATCAAAGTGTCAGTATGTGAACCTCCACTATTTTCAGGTATGACCCTTAACACCAGCAGCAGCAACAAAAAAAATACATTTTCACTTCCCCTTGGAAATCTGGGTTCTTGTAGTAGCTTTTCTTCTATGCGTTTTTATTTATTTATTTTTTTTATTTTACTTTTGTTTGGTTCTAGGGATATTTTATATGCGAAGTATTACAACAACGGTACATAATACACCCATCGGATAATTGTCAGAGTAATCACAAACTCCCTCACACAACTATCCTGAATATGCGTGTCTTCAGCTGGAGCACATATGGGGTTTTCTCGAAGGGGGCCACCTGTGACCTTGACCTTTTGACCCTGCGACCTTGAAATCAACCGGGATTGTCCTTGAGCCACGACCTGTCCGGCTGTGCCGTTTGACGTTCCTGCGTTACGTGGTTCCAGAGTTAGAGCACGGACAACGATTTCAAAAAGCGGATGACCTGTGACCTTGACCTTTGACAATGTGACCTTGAAATCAATTGGGATCCCCCTTGACCCATAAGGTGTCCAGCTGTGCTGTTCGATGTTCCGACATTACACGGTTCCAGAATTAGAGCACGAGCAAGGATTTGAAAAGGAGGGGTCACCTGTGACCTTGACCTTCGACCCAGTAACTTTAAAATCAATCGGGATCATCCTTGACACCTGAGGTATCTAGCTGCAAAGTGACACAGTGAACATAAGCTAACGTCTTAAGCCTTTGAAAACCCTAACATAGCAACGCTGACAGTTATATTATTGAGTTTATTAAGTTGCGAGTCTGATAGGAATGTTTCGTTAATGACTATTCTGTAAATGTGTTAAAGTTATTACATTTGAATGATTACTAAAGTGACAGTATTTCCATTATTATTACTAACGATAGAGCAAACTTTGAGCCGTGCCAAATCCTGGGCGACATTTTCCAAAGGGGCACGTCTGGTTTCAGTTTAACCGAAAATACTGGTTCTCCAGTCAAACAGCCTTCGAGCTCATATTAGTTTTCATTTAGTCGTTCTTTTATAGGCATATAATGTTCTAAATACATTAAAAAAAAACATACAGTGTTTATGCTGTGATTGTAAAGGAACAGGAAACAAAATGAGACAACTGAAACTGTGCCAGAAGCAACCCGGGATCATAAAAAAAAACCGCCAACCTTTATTTCTTGGTGGGTTAATTCGACTTATGTGAAAGCCTATTAAAACAAACAAATCCTCTCAGCGCTGCTTTGTCTGCGCCTGATGTTTATGTGACGGCCGCGCTGTGTTGACATGACAACCTGATTGAGCCGTCTGGCGGGGCTCTGTTGTTAATGTCACTTTGGTCGATACTTTCCTATTACTTCCCCCCGCGAGCCTTGCCAAAAAAAAACCCCCAAAAACCCAAACACCCCACCGTTGGCTGCCTTTCGCTCGGTGCCCCCCTTCCTTCGGCGCTGTTATTCTGGGCAGCGGGGTCCTTATAAATAACTAATAAAGAGCAACGCTGTGACGCATTCGTCTTAATGCGGGGTGGCATCGGGGACAGGTGCGCTGGCTCATCCCTACCTTCGGTGCGACAGCGCAATTAATCTGCTTTGTGCCAGCTTAAGAGCAAAAGAGTGGACGAATGGAAAAGGGGAAAAAAAAAGGAAGGGGAGTCGTGAATTTTTCAGTGAACTTGACCAGATGAGCGCCTGACCTTGGTAATCTTCCGCTCGTCGTCCCCGCCGCTCTTTAAAGAGGAGCGAAAGAAGTTTGGTGAAACCTAAGGGAGACGGCAGCCATGTGCGACTCATTTCCAACAGCGCGCTCCGATTAATCCCGGGGCAGGGTGGCGGGCGTCGGGCTGCCGGGGTTGGGGCGCCCGGTGCCACCTGAGAGGGAGAGAGGAGGAGTGATCTCTCCCGATGGGAACAGATCCCTCTGAACTGATTACAATCGTTGTCGAGCCTTTTCCTCGATCTGTCCTGAAGGTGGAGGCCCGAGCAACGTGTTCGCCCCCCACCCCCCGAGAGGGGACGGCTGTTCTGTTCTCACGTACCTCGGCGGACTCCCTCAGGGATGTTTTGTTAAATTGCTCTCAAACTGAGTCATTGAGTGAGGGGAGGGGGGTACAACCCACAGTGACCAGATGGAAACGCAGATTGTCTCAAAAGGAGCTATGGCCTCAGCAAAACCAGATGGGACAAAAAAACAAACAAACTGCAATTTAGTGAAATCTCTGGGCGTTTAAAAAAATTTTTTTTTAATGCCGGAGGATCTCGTAAACAAACGCTTGACTAGGAGCGAGTGCAGAGTCAGCGTCCCTCCCCGGGGTCAGGATGTTATCGGAAGGGTTTCGGCTCCGCTCGAGAGCGCAACGTGGTGACGTGAGAGCGAGAAACGAACACCTGCCAGGCTTCAACGTCGCAGCGCGTTGAGCTACACCCGCCGAGGGCCAAGCCGCGATTGCTACGAGAACAAGTAAGGAGAAAGAAAGTCATATTAGGGCACAGGATGGGAACGTTAGATTGACTGATTGTAAAAGGGGACGAGCGGCGGATTAGGGGCCGCAGCTCGGCAGCGTCTGACAGCACGTTTGTGTTTTTAGCTGGTTCACCTGCCTGCTGATGTAATCTGGGCTTATCTAAACTTCTGCCTCACGCACCGGGGGGGGGGACCCTCACACTGAAAAAGGACAACGGAGGGAGGGAGGGCTCAAACCAATAATAAACCCGGCCCTTTTGAAAAAAAAAAAACGCACCCGCCCGCAGCGCCTGCCTCACGAACGTACGGCGAGCTGAGAACGCCTCTTGGCTTCCCGGGCAATTAAGCATTTCCACCAGAAGTAGAGATTGGGAAAGTGTTTCCGACGGAAAACGAGGACACGGGAGCGTGGAAGTGAAGTTAAGGTGAAGAACGGAACGGCCTCATATCCTGTGAGAGCGTTCATTTTGATAACTCTACTTGCCTGTGTGAATTAACTAGCGATAAAAATAACGATACCTGTGACTATACTTAAACAAGCTGCACTGCCAGTTAAGACTCCACTACATGCCCACATATTGGAATTATCTTTAATTAACATATAGCAATTAATAAGCGTCTCAGGCCACATAAGTGTAAATTGTTGGGAGACATCTTCGGCTCGGCACTAATTTGAAATGGTGCAACAATCCGTCAGCTGTCGGAGACGGCAGCGGTTCAGGGAAGGGGATTGTTTCTGTGTTTCCGTGGGGGGTGGGGGGGTTTAGTTAATTACTCGGAGAGGAAAGCCAAAGATAAACACAGATTGTCACTGGAGCACATGCAGGGCCTTTTGAAAACAGCTGCGAGGACCCCGATCAAATCAAGGGCGGCGCTCCCGCGGAGCACAGCGGCGGGCCTTTCAGAGGGCAGCTCGTCTCGGGTTGGGAGTGTTCCCCCTCGCAGATTATTGTCCGCAGACGCCTTCCTGTGTGGGTTTTAGGAGCCACGTCGTTTCTTTTTTTTTTTTTTTTTCTTTTGAAGTGGGCGCTCCCGTGGAAAGAATAATACCTTGCCCGGTCTTCGAACAGCCTCGGTTTATTGGAAACAACGTGGAATTCTGATCAACTTGACAAGATGGTGGCGGGGCAAGGCCAAGGTCAGGGGTGGAATGCTGCCATCCTAAAACAGCATTGATATTCCTGAATCAGGGTCCAGAGCTGTTTGTTCGCCGGCAGCTTTCAGTGACTCAGAGATTTACGACTCCAAGCAAAGTTTGGTTGGTCGGGCGGGCGGCGGCGACCCCGAGCCTCCGTCAAACCCACCTGGAGGACTTCCTCTCTTGCTCAACTCGCGAGGGGAAACTCAGCCCAGATGTGGCTTCAAACGGAAGAAAAAGCTGGAGGAGATTGGAGTTAGGATCAGGCCTGTCTCCTGCGTGACCTCCGGGACCTTCTCTTTCCTGGCATCTGCCTGCTTCTCTCCTCCACTCGTCTCCTTTTTTTTTTTGTTCCTGCTGATCTTCCTCTCGGGTCCTGAAGGACGCGGTTGTTGTTTTTCACCAGTCCTCGTGTGTAACATGATAAGAAAACCGTGACGCAGCACAAAGTCTTCGGTACCTTTGAGCTGCTCTGACGAATCAATCAGGACTTGCATTGTTCACCTTCCTCAACTTCCTCAGCTTGTGTCTTATAGGAAGCTGTCTGGAAGCGGAGTCTGAAAGTTTACCCCAAGAAACGGAGGACACCGACATCACATTTGCGTTTCACTTTTTTTTTTTTTGTAACCTCTCGTCACTGGGGAAATGATGACGATCGCAGTTCACAGATCTCTGTCCGGTGATTTCCAGCTCCTGCCTCTCCCAGCAGGACAGGAACCATCTGCTAGCTTACTGTAGGGTTATTAGTTCAGATGATGTAACAGCACAGTGATTAATTGATGAGTGAAACACGGGGGCCGAACGCAGAACCCGGACTGACAGCTCAGGCCCGACTTGTTACCAAGAAGTTTCAACATCGCTCTTTACTTGTTAATGAACCGCTGACTGGTTGTTACATCACATCAATATGTCTATCTGCCGTGTGATCCCCTCACACACACACACACACACCTCTCAGAGAGCTCCTGGAACTGCTCGGTGTGAGACAAAACGATAACCGAGATGATGTCGGCCCCCTTTTTTGAGAAGGGAAGAACTTCACTGCTGTTCCCGAAGCGAAGCAGCTGGAGGAGGTACAGGAGACAGGTACTTACTGCGTCTCAGTTTGTAGGGGAGGCCTTTTGTGTAAATATCCAGGAAGAGAACCTGACATGATGCAGACACACAGCGAAATATGGAAAGTATCTGTCCCGATGTGCTCCTGGATCCCCTTAGTCACCATGACTAGATCAGGTCCGTCCAAAAGGAGCCTTAAGGAGTTTACGATGTCAACATTTGACACTTCGAGGGAAATCTGACAGCAGCCGTTCCTGCTGTTAATCATTTTTGATGTGATTTTCTCAAGGTTAATTAGGTGATTAAGCTAGTTTTTCCCAAGATAACCACATAATATCTAAAGAACCTAAGCTGTTTCTTGAGATAACCGCATGGTTATGGTGCAGAAACGGGTGGTTCTTGTGTTGGGCCCGGTTTTCATCTTTTATCATGGCTGCCACGACTCTTGGAGATGATCCATAACAGTAATGTGTTGATCGGCGACAGATGTTTATTAACGTGGCACTTTAATCTTTAACCAGTCGCCCACTCGGTCGTCCTGGTTTCCCACAAAGTAATTCAGTTGTGAGTTGGAAATATTTTTTTCGGTTATCGCGAGAAGACAAGCTTTTTTGCGTCACAATAACTTAATTGTTGGCAACGATGAGGTGCTGCTGCGTCTTCCTTTTCGTACTTGGACACGGATTAGTTGCGCACAGGCAGAGCAAATTACCGATTTTATTTATTTATTTTATTTTTAATTAAAAGTCCGATGTCTGCCAGTTAAAAGTGGTCGGCCAGTGAGTCAGTCTATCTTTAACTGCAGTTCTGATTTTCTTCAAAGTAACAGATGCGGAGAGAAATTTATTTTTGTGTTGTTTATATTAAAATGTTGGATTAAAAACACTCATCAGTCAGCCTCCAGAGCAGGGGGGTCAAACTTAGATAGACAAGGGGGCCAGAATTCAAAACTTGGTCTTAGCCAAGGGCCAGATCTGGCCCGCGGGACTTGAGTTTGACACAGGTGCTCTAGAGCAGAGGTCCCCAACCTCCGGGCAGCGGACCGGTACCGATCCGTGGGTCATTTGGTACCAGGCAGCACATAAAGAATAATTAACTTACAGTATTTCCGTTTTTTGGGGTTTTTTTCGGAGTCCAAACTACATTTATTTTGAAAAACTGACCGGATTCTCTCCACTCCGTCCGTCTATGACTCCCTCTTGATGCGTGTCAGAATGCTTATCTTGGTCCCTTGATACGTTACCGCTAAAAACAAACCCACAGGCAGCAAAGAAAGTAAAAAACAAACGTCTCTGGAAGCCCTAGATGGGACCGTCTGGTTACTGAGAAACTGATTCAGCGTTATGGTGAGTTTTATTCTTTGTGCACTTTATATTTGTGGTGTCTCTTATTTTAAAGTTTAAACATCGCCATATTGACCAGAGAACATCAGGGGGAGGAGAGGCTGTTATTCAGGTCGATAACGCAGCTAACAAAGCTGCGAGGACACGTTGGATTTAACTTTATTATGTTTTAAAAAATATCCCGTCTTCATGCCGCTCGTATCATTTTATTTTGTTGTATTTATCCGCCACACCTTTAGAGGCCGGTCCATGAAAATACTGTCTGATAATGAACCGGTCCGTGGAGATATAAAGGTTGGGGACCGCTGATCTAGAGTAAATGACTGTTTCGGCTGGTTGATGAACCTGCTTCACATCAATACACCTGATAGTGACGGGAATGTGACCACCTGTGCAAAATACTTTGGTATACTTTGGTATTGTGTTACTTTGGTAACACCTGTCAGGTGTTTGGTTCTACGGCATATTAGGGCCGTCAAGAAGGAAAAATAAACATATACGTTCCTTAGTTTGAACGTTGAAATGTTAAGAATTAGGTGGAAATAGTGTTTTAAGACTAAGCTTGAGAAAGTGAACCCCCTTGTGCTCCAATTGCTGTATTTATTATTATTATTATTATTATTATTTTTACTGTAGCCAGACGTTATGGTTGCTCTTTGACTGGGTAAGCTACGAAACAACAACACGAGGCTCGTCTCGAACCAGTTCGGGGGTCTGCTGCCGCACCATCTCTCACCAAAAAGCAGAACTCTCGTCAGTCCTTCACAATAAAAGTCTCAAATGTGGCGACCTCGTGCCGAATATGATCCCACCCTTATTTCTTTTCTTCTCAACTTTAATCTCAAATTTTGAAAAGAAACAAACAAACAAAAAAAAAGTAAAGGAACTCTGTGTTTAATGGGGACTTATCTTTGTCGCCCAACCAACGAACCGTCATGTCAGGGAACTACGCCAGAGCCATAACTGAAAATACAAACTGCCCTAATCTTTTTTTACAGACCACAGATTAAAGGGGGAGGGGGGTGGGGGCATTTATCTACGAATATATTGCTAAGACATAAAACATACAAACTGTAAATAAACTAAAGGGATCACATGGTGTGGGTCTTAATGCTGAATTGTTTTTGCTCAGATCTGATTTTTTTTGCCTGGTCGTTCACATTTTAATTTAAAAGTGGCCGCTGTCAGACTCCAGCGTGGACAGCCTACGACTCACGTGTACAAGAAGACGTGACGCCACACGCAGGAAGTAAATATGAATGCTACGCATGTTAGCATGTTGGTTCTAAGGTCGTTGGGCCATCCGCACCAACTAAATTATTATCCAACGCACTTGTTTCAGGCAGTGTTTACGTTTGATCTTGCTGCAGATTGGCGTTTCTGGAATGGGAGCGACGTAGTGAAAGTAGAAACAAACTCAAGCATCGATCCAGTCAGGCCAGTGTGGATAGGATCCAACATCAATGTGTAGATTCTCAACCATCCAGGACAAGACAAATCTAAGAAGTAAAAAGTAAAAAAAAATAATGAAGCAACCAAATTCTGTTCTGTAGCTGGAAACATGGAGTTCCGAGCTTTAAACTGCGTGACTGTGTTGATAATATCAATATTTGGATCGATCTGCATTCTGCTGATTTAATGAAGTAAAACTGCTGGAATGTGACCTGAGCGTTCAGACTGAGGTCGCTTTGAAAAACGTCACATGTGCATTTGATTCAGCGCCGCATATGAAGGCGACCTGGGTCGGATTTGTCGCGTTCAGACTCATGAAAGCATCAGATCCGGGGTCACATACAAAAAATAAATAAATAAAAAATGGGATTTGGGGTGTGTGAACGTGGCCGAAGCGTAACGCTTACCTCGACAGTTCGACGCCGCCTGACCGTTGTGCCAGACAATGACTAGTGGGAGGACAAGGACGACACGGTGGTCCTTCCTGACAGTTCCCGTTTCTCCTCTCCCTCTCCCTCTCCCCTCCCCGCTGTTTGCTCCCCCATCCCTCCCTCAGCAGAACTACAGGGGTTTGCTTGTAGTCAGGGCCAGTGTTTTTACAGCCTGGCTGCAGCACAGGGCGGCCTTCAGTAAGCCTCCCCCCCCACCCCCCCGATAATTCCAACGTGAGACCATGTTTGCTGACTTCACTGTTACGTATGAAACAACCCCCACTGGGGTGCGAGGCTTCTGACAGCTCCACCGCCTGACAAGGATTTGCCGTCATCTCTTTCTTAAAACCAGCTTTATGTCTTGCCAATAATTGTTTTTTTTTTTGTTTGTTTGTTTTTTTACATTTCAATCGCCACACGCAACACCTCACGACGTCATGTGGACAGAAGGAGCGCCGGCTGCTCTCTCATTTGTCCACTTTTAACAATACCAGAAGGTGGAGGCGGATTAACGCTTTACACCGCTGTCGGAGGGGGAGGAGTTTGATCTTCTGGCCGAGAACATTCTGTCGCAACGGCGGCGTCCCTACCAATTAAAACGCAGCGTTCGATTAAAAGTCGCATGAAAGTTACCTTGCTCTACCCCAACGCTGGCCTTCCAGTACAGGCGGGACTTCAGTCGGCCGGAGATGGCTTAAACTGTTTCAAGCAAGTGTTTCAGCGGGTGTAGCATAACTTCATCTGGGAGCGTGCAGCAACAATAAACTGTTCACGATACGGCGAGGGCTTGATTCTCTTTCGTACTTACCTTTTCCAATTCCGCTATATTTGTCTACATACACAGACCGAAGCTACGTGGAAGTTGAGCTTTGTTTTCACTGAATGAGGCTCGTTATTTTGTATCAATATAAAAACTACTGGAATAAGCTCATCCGAACGGCACCATTCGATGCAGTTCAGGGTAACCTTTTTTGTGCTTGGTTTCATGGATGAACTTTTTAAGCACACCAAGTTCCACGCAGCACAAACAGGTTAAAGTGAGACAGATGGATAAAAACAAAACAAAAAAAACACAAAGTGTTGGTGGGCATGTGTGAAAACGAGCTGCACCAAACACCTCAGTTTGCATGTGGACGGAAGGTGCAAGCACAACAGAAAATTCTCTATTTTGAAAAAATATAATAAATTAAAAAAAAAATACCCCCTGTTAGTGTGAACAGGGCTTAAATGTATTCCTCTTGAGAGTAAACGGACTTCTAACCGGCATACAAATGCGTCCGGGAAAACAAGTGGAAACGCCGGACGACGTGACGAGTCAAGCTAAATAACGATGACAATTAGGAAAAAATTAAAAAATTTAAATATTGCCTTCATTAAAAATCTGCTGCC
>NC_051448.1:18779468-18784784 GCF_001649575.2 Kryptolebias marmoratus | reverse complement strand
TGGGGGGCGGCAGGGGGGTGGAGAAACATATCTGCATATCTAAGTGGGCCCCTTTTTTTTTTCTTTCTTTTTTTAACCTCATCTAACCCTCGGTTCGCAGCGCTCTGGGGCCTGAGCCGGAGCAGATGGACGGAGCGGGCTTTGATGTTCTCTGGGGGAGGGGTGGGAGGAGGGAGGGGGTCCACGGCTATCTGAAGTCTCATCACGCTACGCCAAGAGGCGTGCAGAGTAAACGTGCCACGCCAAAACTCGGGGCGAGGCGTGGTGGAGTTTCCGCTCTGGGACGCAGGAGAGAGGAGGCGAGCCTTCGGCGGCTTCTACAACAAGCAGGACGACTCGATTCAGTTATTAGTTGTTTTTGAATTAATCTGTTTTTGTTTTTGTTCTCTTGCTCGGTCTTTTGGCTTGACAACAACGAACAGAATCAAATCAACAGGCCGCATAACGGCTTCCGCGTGTTTGTCCACGCAGGGGACCCGAGGAGGGGCCCCTGCAAGTTTTTATTCTCGCTTTGCGAGCAGGAAAAGGACGGGGCCGCGAAACCCGACCGTCAAAGGTAGTTTCCTCGAAATAACGCTCAATCAGTAATCAGTCGCGGAGGAGCTTGATTTGTGCAGGAAGTGGCGCGTGTGCTGGACGATCCTCCTCGTTGGCCCAAACAACGGCGGGAGGCTCGCAGTCCGAATGCTGCTGTGTTCCGCCGAACGCGAAAAACGTCAACGCCGCGCGGCAGAGACGAAGGGAAACGTGCACTTTTACCGACCCGTGCGACTCCCGTGTGCCTTTCCGACCCCGAACCTGACGCAGAACACAACACTTTTAGGAGGGAAACTGACACTTGAATCCCCGTCCTCTGGTGTTACTCATTTCTGTTTCCTTTTCATCCCCAAGTCAAGTAAACATAAATTTATGTGACACGGCAATAAAACCAAAATTGGTTTCAGACGTACGGGCGGAAACCACCAAAAAAAGCCGATGTGTCTTTGACACCTCGTAGCCCGCGCTCCGCGGGGACGCGTTTAATTAGTTCCACGCTCGCTTCGCGGCCCATCAGACGCTGACGTCTGACATGAAAACTCGGGACTGTAATCATTCAGCTGCTTATGGTTTCAGTGCCGGCCCTCAAAACGGCCAAAACATTAATGGTGAATTTTCCGTGAGCCGTATTTGGATGAAACCTTCAGAAACGTCTGAAACTGATTTAGCTTTTGGAATCGGTCCAATCCGCGATGCGGCCCCCCAAAAAACTGCTGCAGCTTCGGCCGCTTCGACAGGTTTTGAGGTGAAATTTACCGCGTCAGTAGCCAAGAGTCGTCTACCTCGCTGAGGCGTGCCAACTGGTCGTTCAAGATCTGTATTTTTTAACTACGGAAGACGATTAGGGACACAAAACTTTCTTTTCGCCCAGAACAAAAGTTAGTTTTATTTTTTTGCATTGGCCCCTTATCCTCTTTTGGGTCAACTCTGTCTGATTGTTGGCAAAACATTTCTGAACCACTGCACAACCTTTAATGAGACTTTCACGAACGAGTCACTGGATCTACATCTGCAACAGGTCCAATTCAAGATGGCCGCCACAGCCGACTGAAAATGTCTCTGGCCCAGTCAGTTTTACAGATCTTGAGCTAATATTTGCAGCTGAGCGTGGTTATTCGTCGGCGTCAGCTCTGTTTGTCTGTTAGCAAAATATCTCGTTAACGGTGTAATCATCAGTCCCTCCAGGAGTTTGCGGGCATTTTTTGTGATCGTTGCGGGCTAAAATGCCTGATTTTGCGAGGCATTTTCCTAAAAGTTGCGATTTTTTTTTTTACTAAAATCAATAAAAAAAACTATAACTTTTAATATATAAACCAAAAATACTTCCTAGTTTTGTAAGATAATTACCAGCAAACATCGAAATCCTCAAAAGGTGCTTTATTTGAGAACTCTGATAGCTTCTAAACTGACATTCATGACCATTTCTGGATTGTCCCTCGTCTGCAGCTCTCCTCACATGTTTTGCAGACACAAAGTGTTTGTCGATGCGTTTATGTTCCATGATTACACTGCTGGACGTGCAAAACAGCTTTCCCCCCCCACTCTCCTGCAGCTGGGGAGGAAACTGGTTTGCTGAAATCTTTGTGGGCAAATGTGAAGCATTAGCTCACATTTTGGCTTCGGTCGCTGCTCCTGCACGCTCCCGGCATTCTGATGTTAACAGGAAGTGACGTCACGTGTCTTCTTCGTGAGTTATTTGAGGTTATTTTGTATTCCACACTACACAAACCCACAAAGAAGAGACTAGACTGCAGAAACGGTGGTGAATCACTTGAGAAACAATAAATATTTGGTTAAAGTTGCAGGAAAGTTGCGGTGTTTTGGGCAAAGTTGCAAAAAGTTGCGATTTCGCGGATTTGCTTGATTTTGCGTTAATAGTTGCGATCGCAACATCGCGAAATCCTAGAGGGTCTGAATCATGAAGTGGACACCTGCGGCTGATTAACTTTTGGAGTCACCCCACTTCAAGGCAGCCGCAGCAGCTCATCAACATTAGCCTGCACAAAAATGGCCGCAACTTGGTCATTAGTTTTACAAATCCTGAGCTAAAAATTCGGCGTGGTCGTAGCTGAGACTCATTTGCAACCCATTCCCTCGCCACACACTGTGCAACACCTTTGCGTGAAAAGTTTTGCGCTGACTCTTGCGGTCAGCGCTGTCTGTTAGCAAAATATGTCATGAACCCCTGGTTGGATTTTAATGAAACTCCCACAAAGCGACTCTGAGATGTGTATCTACACCTCAATGGCTTCCCGAGTCAACCTAATTCAAGGTGGCGGCCATGGCTAACTGACCTTGGCTAACACTAAAATGGCTAAAACTTAGCCAAACGTACAGATATTGAGCTGAAGTTTGAGGTGGTAGTAGCCGAGAGTCATCCTCAACATACGCGTGGAGAGCTAACCAATCATTTTGACAAATGACACTTCCAGTGAGGTCCCAAATGCAGACGTTAGGTTTTACCCTCCTCTCAGCTGCGTTCACACTGCAGGCAAACGTAACACATTATTATGGTAGCGGGCGTAAGAAATGGTTTTGGGCCATTTTGTCCTGTTTGCTTAGTTGATTCAAACCAAGATTTTCTTCAAGGTCTGTTAGAAAGATCCCGTTTGAACCGCCAATTACTTCCTACAGTTCACATAAACGTTCGCTAATCCAGACATCAAACTTTGGGAACTGCGAGTTAAAAAGCCGTCACGAGTGTTGCATTCTCATTCAACTCCTTTTCCAGCAGCGACAAAGACAAACAAACAAAGAAAAAAAAGCTCGCTGTTTTGGCTGGCTGGCTCCACGAACGCACCTCTCTGGAGAGCGGGAACAAAAAGGAGGATCCATCACTGAAATAGGCAAATAAATTTTAAAGCAACTCCTCCGAAAGAAATAAAATAAATAAATAAATAAATAAATGGCACCATCCTTACGGCGGGAGCAAGTTGCAGTTTTTCGGTCCAGCGTGACGACGCACCGCTGAGAGAGGTCATCGAGTGAAATGTTCGCTAATATTTGGCACTTTGGCCGTTTGTCAGGAAGCTGCGGCGGGAAAGTCCCCTGGGTGGAATGAACGGTGTCAGGGTGTGACGTACGGCTTTAATGTTTCAGCAGGGCTGCAGCCGTAGATGCTGCCTAGAAGCCGAACTGACAAAAGGAAACGAATGTTATAGTTATCCAGAGGCAAGAGCTGCTGATCCTCTGAATATCGCACCAGCGGCATCTGCTCGCTGCCGCCATTCTTTCGGTGCTGTTTTAGCGGAGAAGAGCTCAGCAAATAACTGGGCGCCTGTTGCTGTGGACACATAAAACGGACAGTAAGATCGGGGGGGGGGGGTTATCAGATAAGACGCAGAGTTACCACAGCTCGACGAAGTCCAAGAAGCAACCTTTGCTTCCCGGGAAGTTGCCGCAACAAGAAACTTCCCTCAGTGCTTCACAAAGATCCAACCGTTGGTCCTGAAACGCCAGGAGGGAGTTCACAACATGACCTCCAGACATTGAGTTCAACTTTTTTTTAAAAATGACTGCTACAAAGAGCTACAAAGTGTAGTTATAAATGCACCTTTGCATATATATACATGTATATCTAATGCCCAAAAACCCAGACTGGAATTTTTCCAGACTGCTCAAAAATTCCATTTAGGCATCCCATTGGGGGGGAGCCACTTTGTCAAATACAGTCCTGCTCACCATTATTGGCACCCATGAAGTTTAAGTACATATAATGGAATATTTACTGAAGGCAATTCATCAAGTGAAACAACATTTTATTGCTGATAGATTGTGCTTGATGCAAAACAGCAAATGATCAAAAACATTTAAAAAGATAAACATTATGAGGAAAACAAAGAAAAACATATTTTTTTACCATGCCAATGGTATTGGCACCCTTTGCTGCAAATCAATATGAAAACCCAATTTGGCTCACCTGTTGCAAATCACACATAAAGATCACTTGTGATGGACTGCCTCCACACATGTGACATGAATTAACCAATGAATGATCTTGAAGATATTCACTCAGCTATGCAAATCATGAAGGGGTGCCAATAATGGTGAGCAGGACTGTATCACCATGAAATAAAGAAACTGCTGATTTCTAAAACAAACTGAATTGTGGAGTTTTTGTAAAACTGAAGGCCCTCAAGGAGCTGAATTTAAGTCATCTTAATGAGATATTTATATTTTAGGCTGAGAAAGCTTTAAAAGACTGACTAGTTTATGGTGTGTGTGTGTGTGTGTGGTTTTCAGCAGTTATGTAAGGTGGTTGATTTCCTCAAACTAGTCAAACATCTGTTTAACTTAAACGGGTTCAGTCATGGTGTGAAGGCTGAGGACAGTTTAGCCCCCCCCCCCCGGGTGTATTCAGACCCTAACATCGCCTCTGGCACCCAGCTTTATTTCAGGTGGCCTTAAAAACTCCACTGAGTCAGAGTGAGGGCAGCAGAAAAGTCCCCCCCCCAACACACAAACACACACACACAAAACAACAGTGTCACTTTGGGGCTCCCCGCTTGTTGTCTCAGAGTGCTCGCGCGCGCGCGCCTGCCACCGCCGACTTATTTAAAGGGATGACCGGCGCGTGCCCCTTCCCTTTTAAAAAAATCTCGATGTAGTGACGGCGCGCGGAGCGGCGCGCGTGCTCGCCTCGCGGAGCGTGGGCAGAGCGGAATCACTTTCACCTCGAAGAAAGACTTAAAAAAAAAGAAAAGAAAAAAAAATGTCGTTGCTTGAGTTGAAACGATACCGGCTGCGTCTAATTGCTTCTGACGTTACCGCTGGTTGGGG
>NC_051448.1:18709917-18777832 GCF_001649575.2 Kryptolebias marmoratus | reverse complement strand
CGTTTTGAAAAATGAAAGCCTCCTTCGGTGCGGTTTAGCAGGTTTGTTTGGGAGTTAACTTCCGTTCGAAAGGTTGGGATCGGGAATCGTCTCGCTGCCGCCGCCTTCTGCTGTTGGTTCTGCCCGTGTGACAGCAGATTTTACGGCCTCATGTGGTTGCTTATCCCCCCACACACACACACACACTCGCGCCCACACACACCACCGCCTCCGCCGCCTTATCCCCCAAAGCTTACTTGATTAAATTCTGCCTCTTTCAAATAGAGAGAATTAGATCACAGGCGTGTGTCAAAAGATTGTTTCCTCCCCGATCGCCACGACGAGCAGAATTCCAACAAGCAGGTCGAACACACACACTTCTCAAAATAAAACTAACATTCTGATGGTTTTGTTTTCGACTCGGTGGACGCTTCCAGACGCGACACCGAGACGTTTCGATGGAGACGAGACGGAGACACGTCACTCCAGTTTTCACCGGGATAATCGCACTGGAAGGCCCGTTTTCGCGGGAACTCTGAGCGGGTTTTGGTTCAGATTTTTTTCTAAATTTACGTACGCGTCTACCAAATAAATAAATAACAAACACAGCACAAGCGATCTGGAATCGCCGAAACGCAAACTGGTTCCAGACGACTGTTTTGAGAGAAAATGTGCAAAATTCGGACAGTTTCGAAGCCCTGTGGTTAAACATTAGGAAACCTTCCTTGCAAATCGCAATTTGTCCCGATCCGGTCGCAGTCTAGTCAGATATTAGCTTTAGCCGACTGCGTTAGCCTGTGATGTAGTGAAATAAATATTATTAAAATTCTAATAATTAAAATAGATGACTGTTTTAAATCTAAAGAACCTGTTCAGTATAATAATATACTGTAGTAATTGTATTCTATCTTTAGTTTTATTCAAATCAAATTTTACAAATGAACTTTTTTTTTGTTGCATAATTAAGAGGCAATTCATTGAGACATTTAAGTGTGTGTGTGTGTGTGTTTTATGTGTATCCATTTTGGATGTTGGTGGAAAGACGGGAAGACGAAAGTGTTATTCGCAGTCTTGGGAAACTGCAGCTTTAATGACTGTCGGGCCGGAGGTGGCACCCCACGGGCCCCCTGGCAGCCCACGGACCGCCAGTTGGTAATCCGAAGCCACAGCTGATCTGGTGCCTGACGTCCAACCTCTCGTTCCCGTCACCGTACGTTACCTAACGCTGACTCGGGAAGGGTTGTTTTTCCCTGGCTGAAAGCTCCTCCATCTTTCAATCATGTAGAGGAGGAAGAAGGGCCGTTTGATGGCTCATAAAAGTTGGAATAATGGACCTGGTGGTGGTACGGGTGGTGATGGGGGTGGTAGCAAAGAGAGGGGGGTGGGTGTCTACAGTAATTCAGTGGCCTTGCGGTATAGTACGAAGCCTTCCACGTTGAAAAACGGCCCTGTATCGATTATTTATCGCAGCCGGAGGGTTGGGGGGGTAAATTATTTTCCAATCTCATCTCAGCTGACAGCTCACGTATGTCACTGCAGCCGGACGGAGGAGGAGGAGGAGGAGGGGGCGCGGATTGCCGTTCCTCGACAGCCATTGTGTTTTCGTCCACGACCCCCGCCCCTCCGGTTTTGACGCCAGACCGTTTCAGACCTAATAACCGGCTCCTCCGCAGGCCGCCGGCGAAACCAGCCGCCTCTGTTTACTGTAAGCAGTTGCGTGTTTACCCGAGCACCTCTGCCCACCGTGTCTGCTTAAGCAGCTGGATTCTTATTTTCGTCTTTTTACGAAAGCAGGTGCAATTTTCCTCTTTTGTTTTTGTTTTGTTTTCCTCTCCCCAGGAAGTACCTCAGACATCCATGTTGGCGCTCAGAAAGCTGATGTCTTTATTAGCCTTATCTCTTTTTATCTTGTTTTCCATTAGGCAACAGTGATGTTGCTGAGCAGCCCTGTGAATCCATAAGTGTGTGTCCTTGCAGTGCTCTATTACCTCCTTTGATAGAGCGAGGGTGGTGTGTGTGTGTGCTGTGTGTGTATGTGTGTGTGGGGGGGAATAAAAGCCTTCTTTATTTCTGTGAAACCGGATGTGCAAGAGCTGTTCTGAATATTTATCAGACTTTTTTCCTTTTTTTTTTTTTTAAACTTGGTGCAAAATTCCAGACTAGCAGCCGACTTCATGTTTCGCTCAGAGTGGAGGAAACGGAGAGGCAGCTGATTTTGTGTGGGTGTGCGCTCGTTTGTGTGTTAAATAAAGAAACAGAACAAGCAAGGAAAATAGGGGCTCCCTGTTCCCCTCCCTAGAAAAGAACAGCGCATCCCTGAAAAACAGTCATTTTAGCTTTTTTTCTTTGTCTCCCCCCCCCCACAGGACTCTGGATCCAAATGTCACCCCCTCTGGGCTCTGCGGTGGTCGGGGACCGGCGGCGTGTGACGGACAGGCGAGCGAAGCCTGCTGCGGCCTTCCGCTGCGTGTCTCCAAACTGGACCCGGCTGAGCGACGAGTGAAAGGGGGTCCCGGCTACGCTCTGGTGTCTCGGCATGGATGGAGTCAATCAGAGGACGAGGCGCCACAAACGAGACCGTCGCTCTTCAGCAGGGGACTAGCGTTTACAGGATTACGCCCCTTGTTTTCACTTCCAGCTAACTGTTTTATTACCAGACTATCCTAGGTGGACATTTTTTTTTCTGTTTTTGTGGCTCTGGCTTTTGGCGGAAACGTACAACATCGCCCTTTTGATTTTCTTTTCTTTTGGGTTTTCCTTTTCCCTCCTCTGCTTTTCCACTATGGAGTGTCTGGCTGGACCTTGGAATAAAGATTGGGCTTCATTCTTGCAGTTCTGGTTGACTGTCATTCTAAGCCTCCAAATGCAGTTCAGCCCGATTGCTTCTTGCCCCGCAGAGTGTCGTTGTGACAAAACGTTCGTGTACTGCAACGAACGCAGCCTGACATCGGTGCCTCTGGGGATAGAGGAGGGCTACAAGGTTCTCTACCTACACAACAACCAGATCAACAATGCCGGCTTCCCTGTGGAACTTCACAATCTGGCCTCGGTTGAGATGGTGCATCTCTACGGGAACCAGCTCGATGAGTTCCCCATCAATCTGCCCAAAAACACCAAGGTCTTGCATCTCCAGGAGAACAACATTCAGACAATTTCCAGAGCAGCCCTGGCTCAGTTGACTAAGCTGGAGGAGCTGCACCTCGACGATAACTCCATCTCCACGGTCGGGGTGGAGGAAGGGGCTTTCAGGGAGGCGCTGAGCCTCAAGCTCCTCTTCCTCACCAAGAACCACTTAAGCAGCGTTCCGATTGGCCTTCCCGAGGACCTGAAGGAGCTGCGGTTGGACGAGAACCGCATTGCCATCATCGCAGAGGAGGCCTTTCAGAATGTGACGCGCCTGCAGCGCCTGCTGCTGGATGGGAACCTGCTGACGGATGAGGGCATCGCACCGGGGACCTTCCAGGACCTCTCCACCCTGCGCGAGTTGGCCCTGGCCCGCAACTCTCTCACCTTCCCCCCGCCCCTCCTTCCCAGCCAGTCCCTGGTCAAACTCAGCCTGCAGGAGAACCAGATAGACCAGATCCCGGTGGCGGCCTTCGCTGACCTGAACCGGCTGGAAAAACTGGATATCTCCAGCAACCACCTTCAGACTCTCACGCAGGGCGTGTTCGACGGCCTGTCGAGCCTGAAGCACCTCATGGTGCGAAACAACCCGTGGCGCTGCGACTGTGCCGTGAAGTGGGTGGTGGTGTGGCTGAAGTCCCTGCCGTCCTCCATCAACGCCCGAGGGTTCGTGTGCTCCAGTCCGGAGAAGGTGCGTGGCATGACAATCAGAGAGCTCACGCTGGATAACATCGAGTGCCCAATTAACCCCGACCAGCCAGCCTGGCCCACGCTCCGCTCCACTCCCCCTCCCCCGCCCACCACCACCCCCATCTCCACCATGATCTCCACCCTCATCACCACATCCATCCCTTACTACTTCGACTCCCCCTCCCCTCCCTTACCCCCGACCTACAATAACCCCCCCGGGCCCCTCCCCCCCTACGAGGATCCCCTTCAGATCTCCTTCAAAGTGGTGAATTCCACCAACATCGAGGTGAGCTGGGTTTCTTATTTCACCGTCATGGCCTACAAAGTCACCTGGGTCAAAAGGGGCCAAAGCCAAATAAACGAGGGGATGCGGGAGAGGACGGTGAGCGGGGACCGGCGGCAGATCGTCCTCGCCAACCTCGACCCGCGCTCGGTGTACCGGATCTGCGTTCACGTTCTGGACAGCCTTAACTCCTACAGGCCCGGGGAGGATACTATTTGCTCCGAGGCCAGGACCAAGCCGCCTCCCTCCGCGAAGCCCCCGGGCCGAGAGCAGGCGCCTCAGGACGGCATCAACTCCACGCTGCTGATGGCCGGCATCATAGGTGGGGCGGTGCTTGTCGTCCTGGTGACGTTGTTGGGCTTCTTCTGCTGGCACATGCACCGGAAGAGCCGGTCGTCGGCGACCAAGTGGAAATACAATCGCGGCAGGAGAAAAGACGACTACTGCGAGGCGGGCACCAAGAAGGATAACTCCATCCTGGAAATGACTGAGACCAGTTTCCAGATAGTGGCTCTGAACAATGAGCAGCTGCTGAAGGGAGATTTCCACATTCAGCCCATATACACGCCCAACGGGGGCATTGGATTTAGAGACTGTCACCTCAGTAACAACAGCATAGCCTACTGCAAGAGCAGCAACGTGCCCAGCACGGAGTTCTGCCACACGTGATGTAGTGTGTCCAAACAGTCATAGACCACAAACCATTGGATAAACACATACTGTTTGTGTAGAAAACGGGAAAACAAAAAAAAAAATCTAGTAAAATATAACTGTACTATATATATATTTCCAAGTTCTGTCTACTATGTAATTTATACTGTGGATAATAATGTGGGATTCTCTGCTACCTTTTTTATCCTTAGAAAAAAAAAACGAGATACGAGTGTTTTGTTTTCTATAACCAGCAGGGTTTTGAGAGTTGTTTTAATGGTCAGTACTGTACGTGAACATGGATTTGTACAATCATGGCACCCTGGGTGTAGCTTCTGACAAACACACTGTCAGCCCTGGTAATGTTAGGTGGGGGCGCTTTAGAGGGCTGGGATCCTTTGCTAACCACAGAAACAAAATACAGCCTTTTTTTTTTTTACTGGTGTTAACCCCCCCCTTCAACACACACACACTTCACTACAACAGAAAAGACAACAGTGGAAGGGGAAATTCAAAACACTGCTGATTAAAGCGCTGTGGAAATATGGCACTGGTTGTTGTGAAAAAGGAATCAAAGTGCACTTTCTTATTCGCGGCGGCGAGGCAGGAAACGAAGCGGAGGTGGGCGATCGCGCGTCGGGGGCATCGGTGCCGTCCAAATAGTCAAAGTCGTCGAGATTTCCCAAAAGTGCCATATTCCCCCCGTAGTCATCTTTGCTCTTTAAGTACACAGTGGAATGAAGGTTTGGGATTAGTTTTTTGAGGGGGGAGGGGGGGGGGAGAAAAGGAAAAACAAGGATGTGCCGTTTTCAGCAAAAATAATTAAAGTGGACTTAGAAGCAACAAAGCATTATTGTCTCTAATGAGGTGCGTGGATGTGCTGAGACTTGCAAGTCCCTTTGAAGAAATCATTAAATTTGCAGTTCCTTTTTGTGTGTGTGTGTTTAGGCCACAAGGGGGCAGTTTTTTTTTCCCCCACTCTCAGCGATGTGTGTGGGGACAGAGGTAGCGGGTGGAGGGGTGGGGGCAGAGAGATCATTTTACCTCTCAACATTCCCCCGGAGCCCATTACCCAGACAGCATTACTCATGCTCAAACAGCATTGTGTCGGCTCCTCACGCTCATCGAGCCGCTTAACGACGTGGAAGCGTTTAAAACTTAACCGGTGCTCGGTGGCTGAATGATGTGGAGTCCTCAACTGGTGTCTGCTCCCCTCCGTGACCGGGGAGGGGAGGGGGGAGGGGGGGTCGCGAAGAAAGCGTGATGGATTTCGAGGCGGCCTGCACGTAACGCTAATTAAACACCCACACATATTTCATCCATGTGCTCGTGTTCGTTAGGTGATGAAGTAGGAAATTACATTGAGGTTGTGTCCCCCACCCCCCCCACCCGCCCCACGATGGCGGTGCGAGGAGGAGCGCCTCATCTCGCTCGCCGTCATTCAGTCGTTTTTTTTGCTCGTCTCGAAACGGCGCACCTGCTCGCGTCACGACGGACGGGAGCTGGATGGACGGCCCTGTCCGCTCCCGTTTACCCAGATCCCCCCCCCCCCCCCTCTAGCGGTTGACACGCANCCCCCCCCCCCCCCGGTTTTCAGCGCCGGGCTCCGATCCCAGCGTGGGCTCGGTTAAAGACCCTCTCCCTGCCCTTCCAGCGGGGTCGGCAGCAGCGGCACGTGAGAGGGCTTCATTACGCACCCCTTAAGACTTCATTTGGCCAAGTTTGAAGAATTCCCCCGTTTCTTCCTGCCCCCCCCCCACAACCTCTCATAATCCTCAACCAAAAAAGGGAGAAAAAGAAGTAGGCCTGTTTTTCACTTGGCTGCACGAAGCTCACACTGGAAGAGGGAGGTTAACTCTTTGCGAGGCGCCCGGATTCAGACAGAATCCCTACCGAGGGCTCAGAACGCTCCGGTTCCAGGTTGTCGGGATTGCATCGGAGCGGACTTTTACCTCCGGCAGTCGGGAGCGTCTCAGAATTAGACCCGTTTATGTAACTCCAGCAGCAGCTCGGCTCCCGATCCCATTTGATTTGACACGTCCTCGACCCCAGGGCGCCACCAATCTCCCGATCAAAGTAATCACAAGAAACGGATGAAAGCATCTGCTGTGTCAGTGGGTTTCAAATTTCACTTTTCTTTTCTTTTTTATTGGAGTAGAATGTGACAAAGTTTAAACAGGTAAAAAAAAGTCAGTATAAATATTTAGCAGAGTAGTTCAAAGAGTTAGCAAAGAAGATTTTGTTGCGTGTTTGCTAATAAGTTAGGCTAACCTAGCATGCTTTGAATTTTGGAATGAGCTAAAGAGCTGAATTTAAAATCTTTGCGTGGCACCAATCAGAGCCCCTGTTCTACAAGCCTATGAGCCACAGACATATTTGGACAGAGCCGGTTTTATCACTTTTTCTTGCATTTTCCGAGCGGAACTAGCTAGTTGTGGCTTCGTGCTGGCTTCCATTTTACCTCCGAAGCATTCAGCTTAACCACGTCCCAGATGCAACACGGAAAACCGTTAACATCTGCTACATGCTGTGCTTCGTGACCAGGCTAACTACTGTTCGCAATATTATGTTTTTAGGTTACTGTAGTTTTAGAGATAGTGCAGTAGTCTGTGAGATAGAAATTGACTAAAGTAAAAATAATCGGTTTATGACTGCAGCTAACAGCTTATTCACAACACAGCTATGATGGATTTGAAATCCAGTTTGGTTGAGAAATTTCTGACTTATACATTTGACAGACTTGTTTTAAGCAGATTTTTAAAAATAACATGAAAAGACACTTGGCCTAATACTTCTGTGGTTATCAAAGCATCTCCCAAAATTAATCTTTTAGCCTTTTTCTACCACATATCAGCACACAATTTGCCCATCAAGACACACACCGGGCTGCCCCGATCTGCCATTGAATTTGCCCTGTTGAGCATCGAAACAATAATCCCCCTCCCCCAATGTTTGGGTCTTTTTTTTTTTTTTTCTTTTTGCGCTGTATCCCGCTTGGCAGCACTTTGACACGATCAGCTGTTTATGTCATCTCCCCCTTTTTTTTTTCTTTTGTAGATCAATGCCTAATATTTGAAGTCACGCGTTGGTCAAGGAAGTCGTGTCAAATCATCCCAACCTCGTGTTTTTTTGCCCCTGTCTGTGAATGTGGAATGGAGACTGATATTTGCCTTACCTTTTATGCAGGATTGAATGACCAGAGAGAGAGAGAGAGAGAAAGTTTAGTGGAAGGGAGAACAGTCGAGGCTGTGAGAAAGAATGCCGAGCAGAAAGCACATTTCTTCGACCGGCTGCATTGACAATAGCGGGGCGAAGAGGCGAAACGACACGACGCGTGACACACGCTAGCTAACGAGAGGCTGTTCGTCGGCTGTGCCAGAAATGAAACGGCGCATGCCTAATGATTCACCCAGACCGGGAGAGGGACCCGTGGTTGGTTGTTTGTCGCCGCCTGCGTTATTCTCAGTTTTGCTCGGAGGAGAACGTGGGTGCAGCGCCGTGACCGACGGGATTACACGACACGTCTTAAGACACTGCGAGCGTCGGGGCGGCGGTGGGGAGCTTCACATTGAAGCCATTCTTTCAACCCACCGGGAGGTCGATCTCTACAGAACACGCGACGCCGTGCAGGTTTAACGTTACATTTTCCATCCGACGGGCATCATCTTTCCAGGAACCATTCATTAGCAAGGTTTTTTTTTTTTTTTTCCTTTAGCTTTACTGTATTTTGCTTCTTTTTTAAACATTTTTTATGTCACACTAAGGTTCGGATTGCCGTCTGATTTAGAGAAAATACCCAGAGGTGGCTGAAACGCGGTTGTGAGCGACCACCGCACGCAAAAAGTACTCCATGTGGTTCAGAGGAGGCAGGCTGGAGGTTCGCAGTGCATGTAAAATGGCTCCGTCGGAATACTGGCTTCTCATTTAGATGCTGCAAGTGTTGCGTTAGCCATCCACAGCGAGACGTTTTTCTTAGGAACCAAAGTTTAAAAGTTTTCTGTTCTCATGATGAAATATCGATGTTGTTCCATGTATGTGCCTTGAGGTTGAACTTACAATGTAAAGTCCTTGAAACCTTTAAATGTTTTTGCACAAACCTGTAAATACTCAAGTGAAGCTTTTTTTGAAAATAAAAGAGCCATTGGATTTGAGCGATCACTTTTTTTTTAATTTGCAAAAGGAAATAAGGGGGAAGGTGTCCTTCTTGTGCTCCCAAGGAGCGATCCGAGCCGGGCCGAAACTATTTCGGGTCAGACGCTGGTATTTCGGGGTCGCAGGTTTTTTAGCTCTGCGCCGCCATGCCAAGTTCTGCTCTTGTCTCTCTCCGGGAGGTTGCTGGCATCTTGTAGCCACCGCAGCTTAGCAGCCCGGCTGGGGGCGGGAAATCCAGGACAGTCTCTCGTCGGACTTGCGCGGTCGCAAGTTGATCCCAGAATGAGCCGTTTCTCCCAATTCCTGCGTCTTACCAACTGCTCCCCCTCCGCAGAACCACATCCCGGAGTTGCCTCTGCTCGGAAACCCAACGTTAGCCCCGTCCTAATTCACTATGACAATTAACCACAGTCGACATATAAAAAGGGTTGTTCCGCCCTGGTGTTTCGAGTGGGGAAGTTTTTTCGGTGCCTTTCAAAAGCCCCGAGCGCTCAAAATATGATTTGTTATTGCAGGACTGAAGGCTTTATGGGGAGGCCGACGGGGTAAAACGAACTGTGGCTTTGGCGCTCCAGGCGGACGCCGGCGTTCTTCCTCTCCTCCTGTGCTGCGTGCAGAGTGAGACGAAAACGTTTCCTTCATCAGAACCGGCTTGTGCTTCTCAGCCCTAATTTTAGTCTTGTCAGTTGACTAAAGCCCACGATAATCTTTCATGAAAATTAGGATATTTATTGCGCTCATACCAAAACCCCCAAAACAGTTCAGACACTGCTGCTTTAATTTATTTTATTTAGTTTTATTTAGTGGAGAAAAAAAACATCGTTTGACCCAGAATGCACCTTTTAACATCATGAATCTCGTGTAAGGTCCTTTATACAGCAAGAGGTTCAAAAAAGTGAGTGTTTCAGTCTGTGTTAAATCGAGTTAAGGAAATCTGTGTGTTGTAGAGGTAACAGATAGAGGGGAGGAATCTAACTGAACCGAAGAGATGCGGAGAAAATCCAACAATGCGGCTATTTGTGAAATATTGAGGAAAATGAGATCTTGTAGGATTTAATACAAACTGATGGGATAATAAAAGGCACGATATTACTTGATGCCATAAAATGCCAACCCTCTGAACGCTGCTCGTTATTCCTCCCTAGATTTAGCAGATGTGAACGTCAACCACAGAAAGTCGGTGTGGCGCTGCAGGCCGCATGAGAAGAAATACCGCGCTCTAGTTTTAAAGGGCCGGTTTAAATCGTTTGAAGTTGCGCTCTGAAGGAAAGGTGCGGCTCAGTAACGGTTCACCTGTTGCAGATGGCTCTTTGACCAGCTCCAGGTTGGAGAAACAGAGTCGAATTCTGACCGGATTGATGAGCTAACGGCTAGTCCAAGCACAGCTATTTTATAAACCTTTAAATGACTTTCTACAGTTATTCTGGCAGAAATTGGATTTTCCGGCTGGAATTGCACCCGGCAGCACGGGAAGTGCTACAGCTAGCTGCTGCTAAAACTATCTGTGCTTCTGAATAATTAAAATACTTGATGTAAATAACTGTCATGTCAAAATCACGGTGCTGTGAACGTTTATAAAATAATGTTTGTATGAACTACTATGAAATGGTTGAGATAGGTGCAGTTTAAGGACAATCCACTTTGTTCTTAGCTGCATTTCTCAGATTATATATTAGCCTTTTTTATTCTGACCAAAATAAACCCTGTTTCACCAAACTGAGGCAGTTTAAAAAGCTATGTACAACGGGTAAAACAATAGTGGTTGATAACCTTTCCAAAGAGTCCAGAGGATCTGAACTGTTGTATTAAATATATATTTTCGTGAAGAAAAAGAATACAATAAATTCTACAGAGATTACAGAATTTTACATCTAGCTATTGAAATGTTTTGACTGAATGCAAAATACTATAAAAATATTCACCCCCTTGGATGTTTTACCCTTTTTTATATTTGCTATTATAAATCAGTCATGGTCAATATAAGTTAACCTCTTTGACAAGAAAATAAATAAACACCCTCTTCAGTTATAAAGTGAAAACTGATTTCGACAAAGTCATGCCAATTAAACTTTTTAATTTGACTTTTTTGTGGGTCACCACAGCGAGCGAACTCGCACACAAGATTTGGCAGTTGTTTTACTGCCGCTCACCCTTTCTGGCTCAACCCGAGCTCCAACCAGCAGCCTCGGGATTACAGGACTGACTATGTGGTGCTAGTAGTCGCACGATTAGTGAAGTAGGAACCACCTGAGGGCAGTGGATGTGTCTCAAGTGATTGTGATAAAGAATACCTGTGTCTGGAAGGTCTATTAATCACTATTCCTGACTACCATTACACCATGAAGGCAAGAAAAAAGAGAAAAGTTATTAAAAATTACAAGTCAGGGGATGGATACAAAAGGATTTCAAATGTCCTAAACATCCCCAGGAGTTCTGTTAAATTCATGATCAACAAATGGAAGGAATATGGAACGTGTAAATCTATCAAGAGCAGGCTGTCTTCAAGGTGGTGAGAGAGACCACCAGAGACCCCTGTGAGAACTCTGAAGGAGTTCCAAGCTTCAGCAGGTGAGATGAGAGAGACTGTGATACAACAGCTGCTGCCTGGGTTCTTCACTAGACTGAGCTTGATGGGAGAGAGACAAAGAGAAAGACTGTGGAAGAAAACTCAGATTAAATCTCAACTAGAGTTTGGCAAACTGCACGTGGAAGACTGTGGAAGAAGTGGAAGAAAGTTTTGTTGTCTGACGAGACCAAATTTGATCTTTTTGACCACCAGACAACATGCTGTGTTTGGCGGAGTCCAAATACAGCACATCACCACAAGCTCACCATCCCCACTGTGAAGCACGGTGGTGGCAGCATCTCTCTATGGGGACTCTCGGCAGCCCGCCCCAGAGGGCTTGTAAAGGCAGAGGGTAAAGTAAATGTGGCAAAATAATAATCTTGGAGGACAATCTGATGTTGTCTGCAAAAGAAGAACAGCTTGGTAAAAGAGTCATTTTCCAGGAAGACACTGACCCAAAGCTTACAGTGAAAGTTACGCAGAAATGGTTTAAAGCAGTGGTGTCCAGTCCTGGTCCTGGAGGGCCACTATCCTGCAGGTTTTAGATGTTTCCCTGCTCTTCTGCAGGTCTTCAAGTCCTGCAGAAGCCTGTTAATCACTCACTTGTTCAAATCAGGTGTGAAACACCTAAAACATGCAGGATTAGTGGCCCTCCTGGACCAGGATTGGACACCACTGGCTAAAAGACAACAAGGTGAATGTTCTGGAGTGGCCGGGTCAAAGCCCAGACCTAAATCCAAGAGAATTTTTGACATGAATTAAAAATGGCTGGTTATGCCCGACCTCCACGCAACCTGACAGTTTAACCACACACTCAATGCTGTGACTGCTGCACTAGATACTGATGTGAAGGGGCTGACTACTTCTGCAGTCACTTATTTTGCATCACATACTTTTATTTAATTGATAATACTTCATAGGAATTTGTTTTCACTTTGACAATAATACCAATTTATATTGACCATAGTTGATTTATGACAGCAATAAAAGCATAAAACACCCAAGGAAGGGATTAAATACTTCTTATAGACACTGTATGTGTCAAATTAGCTAAGTAGCAACAGCTGCTAACTCAGTCAGCTAAACAGCGTCTTCAGACAACACGCAACAACTTTTGTATATTTCATTCAGTTATTTATATATATAGAAAAACTTTTGACCACACACTTCAAACAGTTTTTGAATAATAACTTACTTTAAACTTCAATGCAGGGAATTTTCATGGTAGCAAAAAATACAACGCTGTTGAACATTTGAAGGCATTTCTACTATCAAGGTGCTGAAACATTTACCAAACAGTACTAAAAAGTCTATTAATATAGTAGAATGGTAAAGTAGACTCATTAAAGTGACCATCTTTGGAGGTTTTTAATCTGTGATGTAACTTTGTTGGCTATATGATCAAATGGTTTGTTTTTCCACCATACGCTCACAGCCAACCTCTACTTCAAAGGTCATTTCATTGTGGAGCAAACTGTTTTCATTTCACGGTGTAAAGATCTGTACCGTGGATTTACTACATCCAAACTCACATATGCTCGAATTAAGAGTTGGTGCCATCACCCTCAGGCGGTTTATGTTACTGAAAAAAAAAAGTACCTTTTCAAAGCCATTAGATGCATTTTTCCTTCTTCCTTGTGATTGTTTGGATTCATTTAAAAGAAAGTGGGTTGCCATGTTCCTTATGGCAGGATGAAAGGAAGTACGAAGTCCTTCCTTTAGAGTTGTTCAGTGAACAGGTGTTAGCTGTAAGTTTTTTCTTTTTTTTTTTCTCTTCATTTTGTGCCAAAAGAACATTCAGTTTCCTGCTTAGCAAAAGCTCCGGCATTTAAGCGTCTTCTAATCAGCCTCAATATGGAGGGAAATGTAATTAAAGCATGCAATTTAAGCAGCCTTAATCCAGGTATTACATACATTGACATCTGGTAGAATTAACACTGAACTGACTGGTTTAGAGCGGCAGTTCTCCGCGTCTCTCATTGGCTAAGTCTGTAATTAAAGACTGAATGGAGGTCAGTGCAGCCGGGGGCCTTGCTGCTTATTTTTAACAGAGTGTCACTTTAATCCGCGTGCTGTGATTTCCCGTCGTTTCCGCTGCCAGAAGCGAACGCAAGTGAATTGTGAAAAAATTTTGAAACGGAAAAAAGTTAAGTTACTGAGAAAACCGGTCTGCTTAGTGACAAAGCTTGCATTTGAGAACCCCCCCCCCGACACTGTTTTATGAAGGTGCTTGCTCTGTTTAATATCAAAAATCTAATGCCGGGGAACTGAAAGAGACCAAAACGGAGCCCAGATACTGCCGAATACCTCCGACTGCTTTCAGGCACCGAACACTCCGTCCGCACGAGGCTGTAGACAATTTATGGTTGTGAATGAAATTATTCCTTTTAGTTCTAGGCAACTCATTACAACCTCGTTCTTACCTGGTATTCACAGAGAAAATGTTCGCTTCCACTGAGTTAGGTTAGATATTTTCTGCTCGAAAATTAATCGTCTCTGAAAAGGCGAGGTTTAAAAGAAAGGAAACTACAGAAGGCCCAGTTGGGGATTAAAAAAAAAAAAAAGAGTGCTACCTTCACAACTGCTGTTTGGCTGCCTGAATACCTCTGACACATTAAAAGACTGATGCCGCTCACAGAGCTGTGCCACCGTGAGAAGTTAAGTTTTCAGTAGTCTGTGTGTGCTGATACACTTTTTTTTTTTTTTTTTACCTATTTCCAGTCATGCCAACCAGGTCAGCAGTACAGGATAACTACTTGTGTTTCATCCACCAAGTCACCCGAGTAAGGCGGAACCCCAATTGACCCCTGTCCCCCTACGTTTCAGACTTAGGGTGGTATCGCACTGAGCTGAGACTCTTGGCTCTAGTTGATGACTGAAAAATGCAAGAAAATTGTGAGAAAATGGGCTCATTTTCTGCTGCGGTCTCCCTGGAAGGTAAATGCTTGCGACGTACAGTGGCCAATTTTTTGCACATCACATCCTCCTATCTTGTGCACAACTTCAAAAACCGCATCTTAAGCCGTGCACCCTATTTGGTGCCCACCTCAGCTCATCTTGGTAGAACATCCTCACATTTGTGATTGTATCTACTTTTAAAACTACACTTTTAAAATGAAGATGGGCAGTTTTCAGACCTGGACATTCAGGGCCGTAGCTTTGGATGTTTTCCGTCATGGGGGAGCTCCCAAACAGGTGTCAGAATGTAGATTTATGGCAGTCACAGAGTTGTCTCGGGCCTTTTGAACAGAAATTGCCCACACATGACATTGTGTCATGTCAACTGTGCATCACACATGATGCACAGTTCACTGATCACAAACAGGCACATTTTCAGTTGCTGCCTCAACAGACTTTTTCCTTTACAGTCTTTTGCTCCAAATGGAAATTATTCAAAACAAAAATGCAAAATTTCCGTTCTTCTGCTTTTACACCTGACATCTGTCTTTGACCCAGTTGACCGCAGTATTCTGATCGCCTGTCTGGAGCAATATAGCATCAAAGGCTCTGTACTAGACTGGTTCAGGTTTTACCTGTCTGACAGGAGTTCTGTAACCCTTGGAGAATCTGTTTCCTCCTCAGCACCTCTTAGGTGTGGAGTTCCCCAAGGATCTATAGTTGGACCCATAATCTTTTCATCTACCTCTAAGAACCGTCTTTAGAGAATTTAACAACTCTTTTCATTCCCACACAGACAACACTCAAATCTACCTTCAGCTGATCAATCCTTTTCACTAAAACCACAGTTTGTCTGTCTCAGTGACATAAAGGCTTGGATGGCTTCAAACTTGAGAAAGCAATTAGTACTGTAGTAAAGAGATCTTATTTAAACTGAGCCTTTTATCTAAAGTGAAATTGTTTTGACCCTTTAACGAAATTGAACGAGATATTCATGCTTTCATTACATCCCTACTGGTTTATTGTAATTCTCTGTATGTTAGTGTTAATCAGGCTGGCCTCTCACAGGTGTATATAGTTCAGAACACTGCAGCTCATCTTTTAACACTAAGAAAAGGGTGTGACAATATGTCCTGGCTTTATTGGCTTCATTGGCTCCCTGTTCATTTTAGAATTGATTTTAAAGTCTTATTGTTGACTTATTGTTGGCTCCTGTAGATCTGTCTGACCTCCTCCTGCCTTATGTGCCCTCAGGGTTGCTTAGACCTACTGATTATTTGCTTTTAGTTGTCCCGAGGTCCACAGTGGTGATCAGGTCTTTAGTTGTCCCGAGATCTAAGCAGGTCTATAAAGGTGATCAGGTCTTTAGTTATCTTGAGGTCCAGCCTGGTCCCCAGAGGCAATCGTGTCTTTAGTTGTCCCGAGGTCCACAGAGGTGATGGGGTCTTTAGCTGTTCTGAGGTCCAGGCTGGTCCCCAGAAGTAATGGGGTCTTTAGTTGTACCGAGATGCAGACGGGTCCACAGAGATGATCAGGTCTTTAGTTGTCCTGAGGTCCAGGCTGGTCTACAGAGGTGATCGGGTTTTTTCAGAAGTAGCTCCTAAACTGTACAACGTTCATATAATTCTTGGGGTTTTTAAGATTCATCCTAAAATGCATTTGTACTCACTTGCTTTTAATACAGCATGAGAATTAACAGTTTTACTTAATTTCAGAGGTTTTATTTTGTTTTATCACATATTTAATTGTTTTATGTTTGTTTGTTTTTATGATCTCTTGTGTTTGGAATTATCTTTTTGCTATTTATTGTTTTGTGTGCAGCAATTTGGCCAATGGCAGCGGTTTTTAATTGTGCTATAGAAATAAATTTGATTTGATGCAGAGTATTTCTAGAACTCTTTAGTAAGCTGGAATGGACAATGGTTAATCAATGTGCGAGTGGTTCGTCCTCTGCAGGATCTGTGAGTAACACATTGTGCAAAACAGTGAGAAACTTTGCTCAAGATACCTCAAATTTGTAATCATTTGCTGTGAGGAAGAAGAGCAAAGACCACAATGCACATAGGGCTGTTTTCAGGAATGAATGGTTGGAATCGTCACATTTTTAATTACACCCTTAAACTAGGTTTATATGTGTTTTTCATATCTCAGTGGCAACCCCTGAATCAGTCCAAGGACCGAAACAGCTCAGAGGAGGGGGTTAAAGGCAAGGCATGGGCTGAGGCACATGCACGTCAGTTAAGATGCCATCTCTTTTTTTAAGCCAAGAAGCTAAAATATGAAAATTCTTAAGATTATTTAGGGATCAAATTATTTTGGGGTTTCTTTTTAGGACTTTGGGACACATCATCTGTGGTGGACTTCAAGTTTGTTGGGTGTTGCGATCATTAACACCAGACACCCTCATCTATAGAAGACCCAGTCAAGCATGATCAGGCCTCCGTGTGTCCCTTAGCCAAACGGATTTGTTTCCGGCTTATGATTGGGATAAAGAAGGGGCTTTGGCTTTTAGGTTAATGTTACGTGTTCAAGTAAATTGCTCAATATTCTTGTTTATGTGAGGAACTCGGCTTGTTTGAAACAGTTCGGTACAAGCTGTGCCGTGTTCTGCTGTCATAATGGTGCTACTTTGAGAACTTTGTATTTTCCGAGGTGGTTCTCATTATGAAAAGTTTGTGAGCCATTATACTAAATACGTCCCTGACTTTTTTGATGCTGCAAGATGAGCAAAGTCAAAACATTTTAAGGGCCATTAGAAAGTGCAGTTATCACATAGCATTGTTAATTTAATATTAATACTGCAGTATACCCTTATTTGCTGTACAAATGAGTGCTAATTGTCCATACCTATGCTTACAAGGTGGTGAAGCTGACTGTTGAGTGAAAGCCACCGTTGTCCTTACAGCTTTTGCTTCTTTTCTTTCTTTTCTTGTTCATCCAGCTAACAATCTATATGTCTCAACACTTCTTTGTTTTTTTTTTTCCTTTTCATTATAAAAAAATCTTTGTTTTCGCGCGAAGCTGCACAGAATAAAACTTGCACCCTAATAGGTGATTTCTCCGTCTGGCATACATAGTCGTGTTGGAAGCCTCAGAGAGGCTTTTATCATCGGAAAGGTGATGTCTCCTGAGACACGAGTACAGACGAATAATTGGCTTGGACAAAAACAACACTCTCTCTTTGTCTAGTCTTTTTTTGATTTAAAGGAACTGTGCCTCTGCTGAGTGAGAAGTTTTGGACCTATACGCTACATCCAAACTTTGTTGAGCTGGGTGACACTTTTAATAGAGAGAATTTTTTTTTCCTTTCCCCCCACCCATGGATGACCAGCAACAAGAAGAAAGTCCGACATATAGAAAATAACTTCACATTTGCAGTGCGTTGCTGGCTTTGGCTGCAAGATGTTGCTAATAAAAGTTAACTAAACGTTAACCCCACGTTTTTTTTTTTATTAAAAATACCACCTGTCAAGGTAACTTGGAGCAGATTCCTGTGCAGTGGACCAGATTAAAGTTGAACTTTTTTTTTTTCCTCCTGGAACACGAGGAGCATGGTAGTGCCTCCATATGTCGGGTCAGCGGGTCACAGGAGCCACTGATCCAGGGGGGACCGAAGCAGCTGTAACCTTGAGAAGGACTCGCCGTCTGGTAGCGGCTTTAATCCATGAAGATGGTGATAAATGGCGAAGGTAAAGGCTCACAGCTCAAGGAGGAGATTTTCCTCCTCTTTTAGTTCAAGGTATATAAGCAGAAGTTTGATGTGTGGAAGATTTCGGCAAAGGCTCCACGATTCTTGCAAAGACTTTTGGTAGTCTGAACCAAGATCAAGTTTCTCTCAAATGATTCCCAGTCAAAAAAATGTCATGTCCAGACTGTTTGCTTTTAAATTAAACAAACAAAAGATTTTAATTAAAAAGTAATATCTTTCATTTTGGACCTTTTACGTTGTATATCTTAGGTATTGAACGTAAACAATGACAAATAAAAAGGGCATGCATGTTTTTTTAGGACACTCAATCAACTACAGTTTAAAGTTAAAGTTTCTTGGCCAAGGACTGTCATCATGAATGGGATTTCAGGGAGGACTAAAGTCTGGCTCACACTGTTGGATTCTGAGAATTCTAAAGGATTTGTATGATCGCAGTGCAAGCTCATTGTATGAGGTTTGGATTTTGTGCTCTAAAATCTTAACCCGTGTCACAGGATTTGATGTATGAGACAAGTCGTTGGCAGAAATAATAGCCTAACAATAAATGGAAATTAAGCATAGGTGTTAACACCCTCATTATTGGATTTGGACTCTAAAAGAGAAAAGAAAAGGACTGTGGACGCGCTCATGGCTGGAGAAAAAGGCGTCGGTCGCAGCAGCAGCCGTCAGAACTCTTCCAGAAAATTTCAGACTTTGGTGATACATGTCTCGCAGGTCTTTTCTGGTAATGAAATTGATAAATTGGCTGTTGTAAGCTTGTCGCACGAAGCGACCGTAGACTGCCAATTCCAGCTCACGGCAAAAGATTTTCTCACACAGTGTGAACCAAGCTTCACTGTATGTTATAATGTTCCCTTTGAGCTGAGAACGATTTCTGAGGAGGGACCTGTTCCGTGGCTGCAGATGTTCCCCCACCACCACAGACATTGTTCCCTCAGCCAGACCGAATGACCATCCTCATTCATGAGGTTTCCTGTGAGTGAAACCAGTCTTAACTCCGTCGATACAATGCTCCTAATAAAACAACAAACTTTGTTGCTCTTTACTGCTGCAATGAATATGTTCGCTTGTGGTGCTGCTGACCTGCGACAGTGTTAAAACACTGCTAACAAGACCGGCGCCTTGTGCACCGTTGCCGGAAAAAGTTCAAACACGGGGAAAGGGCTAGTTTTTGTTTTTTCTGACAAAAGCAGAATTACTGCCATAGAGATTTTTCATACTGGCTCTTAGATTTCCCAGTGAACTGGCTCTTTAGCTCACCTAGCCCGTGCCTCCATGTTTATATGTCTCGTCTGTGCCGTGTCACGTGACTAAATATGGAAGAGAAATGAGAGGAGAGGAAAAGACAGAACTAACTGAGTTGTTTAGGTTCCTAATAGTGTTTTGTCAGTATATGTGACTGCTGTTGCATCGGATATTGTTGTAAAGTGAATAAGTGTGCAACCGATGGAAGCCAAGGAATACACACACAAGAATCACCATTTATTAAACCTGAAATCAAGTGATACATTGTGAGCTTTTGATTCAATTTTCACCTTGCCAAGAGAGATTTACTGTTATTCCTAAAGTTCTGTGGAAATTTAGAACACGAGATGTCAATTTTGACAGAAGTTTTGCCTTATCTTGATTTAAAACCTACTAAATATTCAGTTTTACAGAATGTATAGTCATCCCTTATTTCACCACCAAGCTGCAAACCTGTTCACAGAGCTACAGGTTTATTTAATCCGGGGTTGTCTTTCTGAACAAGGTCTCATGGGATGTATTTATGACAGTGGCAGTGACCGGCTCATTGAAGGTCACATTACCCAAGCAGAAGTTCTGAAGAGCCTTGATAGGAGAAAATTAAGTTAGCACGTTTGAAAAGTTTCAAGGTTTGAAAGGAACCATAAAGGTTTTAAGGCCTCGGAGCCCCACGGTTGAAGCCTCATGGATGAGAAGTGGGGGAAGGAAACGCCCGTCTCGTTTTCAAGTCACAGCTTATCAGTGGTGAAACTCATTCTACAAGTGGCTGCCAAAGACGAAGAACAAAGGTAGGGGAAGGAAAGGACATAATTTTTAAAATCATTATTTGAGCTTTGAATGTGTATATTAAAGTTTTGTCAAAATGCAGTGTGTTTCGGAGTCACCTTTCTATTCAGAGTTTGACGTTTGCACGGCTGGCAAAAGTGCATTCTTGGCCATGCACATTGTTTTTGTTTGTTTGGTTAGTTTTGCACATTGTTGTTCACCCACAACACATCTGTCTCAGCTCGTTTTGTACCTACCTCAGCAGCCGCCTCCACGTTTATGATTTAATCTGCTGAATGACGACAGGCAGATTGCGTGTGTAGATAGATGGTAAATGGCTTGCACTTGTATAGCACTTTATCAAGTCAGAGGACTCCAAAGCTCTTCACACAACAATCAGTCATTCACACATTCACACACTGATGGAGGTAAGCTACATTGTAGCCACAGCTGCCCTGGGGCGGGCTGACAGAAGTGAGGCTGCCATCACGCCGGCACCACCGAGCCCTCTGACCACCACCAGTAGGCGAGGTGGATGAAGTGTTTTACCCAAGGACATAACGGTAGAGACTGACGGAGTGGGTCTTGAACTGGCAACCACTACCATCTGATAGATAGATAGATAGATAGATAGATAGATAGATAGATAGATAGATAGATAGATAGATAGATAGATAGATAGATAGATAGATAGATAGATAGATAGATAGATAGATAGATAGATAGATAGATAGATAGATAGATAGATAGATAGATAGATAGATAGATAGACTTATCAGCATAGTAGCTGCAATGGTAACCTTCAAAAGTGTTCTCCTTGTCTTTTTTTTTACATTGTATCAGCTGATGAACGCTGCATCTGACTTTCGCCATTGTTCTACTGTTTAACATTTCTGTCGGCTTTGTCTCCACGATGACAGGAAAAAGCCCTTCGACTGAAATGAGAGCAAAATCCAGTCTGAGTCATCAGGTCTCTGTGAGTCATGAACTCCTTGTTCACAGTTGCGTTCGTTGGACCGCAGTCATAAAAAACCCTCCTTACTGAGAGTTAGAGCCTGTGGTTCTGCGGCGCAGCCGGCCCAGATTCAAGGCTTTGAGGAGCAAAACATTTTCTCATTCGAGATCGGAGGGAGTGCTGAGTGTTTTTCTTTTTCTTTTTTTTTTCGCCTGGCAAACATCTGCAGCTGATAAAACTGGAAAGCGGCTTTAGATGTGCACTTATTCGTGCTCTGGGAGCGGAATTAATTTTTTGCGAAGAAAGAGCTCGTGAAGAAAACACGTTTTCTCGACGTTGATTCGCTTTGATTATCTCTTACGAGATCCAACGAGCTTTGTTAATCCTAAATAATTTGATCACCAACTGGACTCGCAGCACGGCCGTATCAACAAATACCTCCACACCATAATTACTCTGTTCGGAGGAGAAGAGTGTGTCACGGATGCTGTGGTTAGAAATGGAAGAGAGGAGCTGTGGGTTGGAATCTGCTGCTCAGCCTTTCTGTGACTCCATTATTTCTTGCTAAATGTCAGGCAGGTTCAGCTAAAGGACACATGATATCAAAAAGGCAACACCTTGCAGTTTAATTTTATGTTGACTTCTTTTACTTTTCTTTTTTTAGATTATGTTCTCACGCCGGTCTAACCAGGGACAGTCTGAAAATGAACCGCAAATATTTGTCACACAGATTTTTTTTTTCTTTTTTTTCTTCTTGTATGGGCCTTTTAAGATGAACTGGAAATAAAACGACACTTGAGATTCTGAAGGCTGCCAGTGCAGCTACTCAGAATACATCAACTTCCTTTTATAAAGCCTGAACATAATTGAGGACTTGCTGGTGTAATCGTCGTAACTGACACAACGCCAGCGTTTTGATGTAAAAACTTTAGAAGAGGGGTGAAGAAAACTACAATCAAAACAATGTAAAAGCTGCAGCCAGTGGCTCATTAGGGTCACCATGGTAACCACACACCTGTGTTTGTCACTCCAGGCAGACAGAAAAGTACGCATCAACCAAAAGGTGAAGTTATATTTAAAAATGTCCTGGAGCGTCAGAAGGCTCTGATCAGAGGAAATTCTGAGCTCATACTGTGGAAGTCAATGAGAGTTTAGCTGTGTGCGCTCTGCACCGTGGAGGCGATTTGAGAGGAAATCCCAGGTCCTACGGCAGTGACAGACACGCTGGGTGAAAGAAGACAAAAATACCTGCATTTTCATTAATAAAAAGCACAGCGTTCGTGGCAGTTAAAACAAGGTGGCTCGCAAACATTTGGTGACGTTTAGACAGCTCAAAAGTTAGAGGGTGACACCATCACACTGTAAGTCGAACGTTTTGGAGTAAAACCTCCACAAAACATAAAACTTAAACTGCTAAAGATATCAAAATATCAGCTCAGTCATGGACAGTCCAGCTCCCTGTGACCTGTTTAAACTTTGAATGTTTCTACTGTGAAGATTTTTCTCATGCGTTTCATCAAAATCCCACTGTTGAGTATCCATCCATCCATCCATCCATCCATCCATCCATCCATCCATCCATCCATCCATCCATCCATCCATCCATTTTCTTTAACAGCTTCTCCACAAAATCCCACTGTTGAGTATGTAGAGCTTTTTTTTTTTTTACAATTTTGTTTTATATTATTGAGAATTTCATTACCACCGTCCAATGTGCTGCTACTAAAAGTCATAACACATCATTCCTGACCCTTTTTTGTGTTAGTTTTTCCAAAGCTGTCGGAGGAGTTGCGGATCAGAACTTCTAAATGAAACTTTAACAGGCAAATAATAACAAGGAGGTTTCATGTCACTGGCGCCCCTGATACAACCCTGAAGATATCAGTTGTTGAACTTGTTATTTTATGAAAGCGACACAGTGTATGTGTGTGTAAGTGGAACAAATCTTTGTTTTACTTGGACTGGATGTTATGAAAAAATGTACTTTTGCAATTTCCACCGCTACATCTTCCTGAGACCAAATATATTTCCTCTTTTTTAACATTTTACTTTTTTAGAAAAATACAAGTGAATGAATCATTACTGAGTGGCCCATTTATATATTTTTTTATTCAACCGGCAATAATTTCTCTTAAAAGGATCAAATTTTCTCAATCCCAAAACACACCTCTCCGTCTAAACTGGGCTCTCATTAGTCTCGACACATCCACTCGGAGCATGGCGATGGGAGCCATGAGGAATTAAATTTCTCTGTATCTAAAACATAAAACGCTGGCCGCATTAGCATCGGATGTGATGGACGCTGTGCATGAGATCAGCAGAGGAGTGCGAGCGGTGTTGTACTGAGCAGACACTGTTTAACAAGCTGTTAACAGCTCCTACTGTCCCACTCCCAGTCCTTTCCTCCCTCCTGTGCTTTAAATAGAGGATACAAAACCCAGCCGCGGCCCGTGTCGGATCCCACGAGGAATCACTACGAAATGTGTTCTCATTGGCGAGGTGGCGAGAGGTCACATCGCAAAACCAGAGAGGGATCTGCATGTGACAGAAAGCAGAGGCCTCGTGTCTCCCAGCTGGTGTGGAACAAAGCAGCTTAAATGTTATGCTGGGGAGGAATGGTTCTTCTGAGCCTACAGTCCAGAGTGCACGTCGCATGTTAATGATTTGGAACGCCGACAACAGAGCAGAGGCTCAAACTACCAATTAAGCATATGCTGCCGACGCCACCGGTGTTTCGTGCATCTGATCGAGCTCAGGCTTGGCCTGCAGATCTGATTCTCTCCACGGGACGTGGAGGCGCTCCAGCAGTGAGTCATTAACCGCAGACATCCCTGAAAGACCACGGAGGAAAATAAGCAGCTGCTGATTGGACATCAGTCATTCAGCGGCATCATCTGTTGATGCTTCGCTTCACGTTGGGGTCACCGCTGACTCTCTGTTTATCGCCGGTGTTTAGTTGAACCCTCGGGGAGGATGGTGTTTGTCTGCGAAGAAGGAAACAGTCTCATGTCTCAGCTCTTCGGCTGTTTTGGAAAATGTGCAACTGACGAATGGCTTTGGTATTTAGGTGGGATTAAATCAGCGAATAGAATTATTAATTGGGTTTAAAGTACTTGATCTAAACCAGGGTTCTTAACGTAAAACGTTCTGCTTTTGCAGACTAAATCAGTTCTGCTGTGGCTCATAAATGTACGGTCAGGTAACTTTTAAATCGTACCCTGCGCAGTGTGATATGTGTTCCTAATAAGAGATATAATATTCATGTTTCACAGTGAGACAAGTACAAGTCTTTTACAATTTTCTGAACAGTGTGAGCTCGGCATCAACCAAATCCACACCAGATATTTTATAAAAGTGGAGATGTTCCGCTGTTTTTGCATCTGCCATCCACACATAAAAAACTTTTGGTGGAAAAAACATATTGATTTTTACAAACTTAGAATACCTGACCATGTGCACAATCACCAGGTGCCTTAGAAACCAAACCGTTTTTAACAGTTGCAGTTATTTTGGATGGATTTTTTTTAGCCAAGCTAAACATGTTCTTTCTCTGTATTTTGATATAGTTGTTAATGTGGGTTTTCTCGCCACCTGGTGGTACCACATGGGTATTACAGCATTTTGTTAGAACCGTGTGGGCAGACAGAATAATACAAACAAAAAAAAATAGAGTAGTGTAGATGGGGCCTTAAAGTTATGCCAAAAACAAAATCATTTTTTGTGATTCTACAGGTATGAAAACATGGATGTTATACTGCTTTTGTGCCAAATGATTATTCTTCTGCTCCCAAACATAAATGTAAGAACAAGAATGAACAAAACTGCATAATTTACCAGTTTGCCAAGGTCCTCCAGCAGTAGTTGTACTCTCTTTGTTGTGTTATAATGTTTTCCTAATACTCTTTCTCATTCTGCTGCAAAAATTGGAGAAACATACATGAATGGTATATGTTGAGTGAATTTAGGCTTCATCTCTTATTACACCATGCCAGAACAGCAACTTGGTTGCACTTCCACTGTAAGTTAGCTCATCCTTTCCTACACGCATTGTATGTGTGGTGCCCCCCTGCACGAAGATGGGAAGCATCATATAGTGGTTTCGTTTCTTGATTTCCTTTTCTGCAGCTACTGTCTAACATCTACGGCTGACAGGCCATAGTTGGTCTGTCAAGCCATAGTTGTTAAGTTTCTTTGTGCTAGCCAAGCCGTACACCTAGCCCTTGGCTTTCAATTCAGTGACACAAGGAGTAGTGGTTAAAATACACCTCTGCAAAATGGGACACTCTTTCAAGAAGTCCTTAATTGTTGCCTTCATGCCTTTAAGTATGTAGAGGTGATGCCAGTACACAAATATAACCAGTGTAACTAGTTATCCACCTCGCAACAGACTTTGGCAAAATAAATTCTTGTTAAAGAAAATCAACAATAATACCTAACTAAAAGGTTATTACACTGGAAACACTGAAATAGTGTTATAATTCCAGTGTTAAGTATTAGAATATAAATTTCAAACTGAGAAACACAATACTGTTTCTTAATGCTTCTTATGAAGGATTGGTAATAACCACAAACATGTCCTATATTAGAATATGTTGAAGACATTGTATTGATTGTTGTGACCACAGAATGATTTTTAGCGGGAAAAAAATGTAACACTTAGTTCACTGTTTTATGCTTAGTGTTAATCAACAAAAATACCAAACAAAATACACTGAAATACATGAAACTGGGCTTTACAATGAAGATTGTGACAATAAACTAGTTTGAACAGAGGAAGTACTTATCTTTGTGAAGGGTTTTCGGCAGCACAGCTTATGCTCCCTAATTTGAAGCATTCCCCTGAAAAATCTCCTGCACCACAAAAAGATTTGGGACTCCCCTACCCACAGGCATGAACACAAACAATATTGGGGTAGGGGGACTGAATGTGATTGGGTTTGGCCTGTACATCAAACATCTTACAGTGGAACCATTAATGTCGTTGAATCAAAAAAAGGTTGCATTGCATTTCTTCAGTTCTACCAATCCCCCCATTTATTGCTTGTGTTTTTTTGTGTGTTTCAACAAGACTGTTAGGTTAAAACCTTCGGAACATTTTGCTGCATTTGTCTTTTTTTTTTTTTAAAACAGATCCCTAGCTGTGAGACATTTAAACCACATTCACTAAAGGAATGTTTGTTCATTTGATGTTGCGACTGAGTTGGATGATACGCTGCTCCGAGTCGTCACACGGTGTTTAATTGGTTTCTGGGAAATCTGGTGACTGTGAAGCCTGCAGCATATGACTCAAACGTTTAAACACTCATTAGACCAATCAGTGAACTCATGCAACCTGCACGGAAGCATCGGTGTTCATTAAACGCAGTAGACGGGATGAGAAGCAAAAGTTTCAGCAACTCAAAGCAGAGCAACGGTGCTTTCAGAGTCAATTTTGAGGCTGTTGTCGTGCAGCAGAATGAAGCTGGGAGCACTCAGACGCACCCACCATGGCAATATATTTGAACTCAGATGGTAATCAAATGAATTCCCACTCATCTGAACAAAAATATCTTACTGAATCTCGTCGACAGGGACAAGCGGCCGCTGATCCCGTCCTCTCACTTTGCTCGGGGTCTTTGTAATCCGAGGAGCTCATATCGGGGCTGTTGATGAAAGTTGCTTTTCGCTCTGATATGCAAGAAGCAAAATCAACAGTGACAATTCAATTTTCCACGTTCCACGGCCACTCATCCACTCCCGAAGCCAAAACCACACACATCTGCTGATAAGCGGCTCCACACCCCGAGGAAAGTTGGTGCCAAAAGCAGTTTGCACAGCATCTCTTTGACCTTGGAATGATTGCCTGTGAGGCACTTTAATTTAATCAGCTTCCCCAAGCTTGAAGCTGTGCTCATTGTTAAAGAGAGCGGGACTGGTGAGCACCAACCAGACGCACACACACACACATATATGAAGCCAGACGCCTTCGTGTGTAAGGGAAGGTTAGGAAAAGACCAAAGCTCCAGGGACCTGGGCCTCACATTCACACAAAGGCCAACAGACAGACGAGTTTGCTAGGCATCTCCATCAAACAGGCCCGTCTCTAATTATGCCATCAATCAGGGATGAGATGACGGGCAGGTACTCAATTAATGGCCGTTGGAATGCGGCGCTGGGTCTTCGGGCACCGTGCCATCTCTGTCATCTTAGACAGGCAGCAGGACATACACGTCAATGCACTTGAAGAATGCACCCAGGTCTAACACATGCAGCCATTGTGTGTGACCCAAAGAATGTTATAGGTGTGTTTTTACTACCCGAACACTGAGCTGAATGTCTTCCTTTAAAAGAGAAAGTGTTTTGTTTCTTGAAAAACTATTGGCAGGTCACCGCTTTTTCTGCCGTTCGTTTTTGTCGTCCTTCTCTATGGATGCTGTTCCTCCGCTTGTTTCATTGTTTCTTTAAAGGGGAAATGATAAGTGTTTACTCCAACAGCTGTGTCATTCTTCAGCTTCATGAAGGAAAAGAAAGTTTGATGGATGTGGTTAGTTTAGCTTCTGGTGAAAATTACAACCCGAAGTATGCAGACTGACTGTGGAGTCCACGTTCTGAGGAGGACCACCTGAAATACAGACTTTGAATAGAAGAACTGCTGCCTGTCGTGGTCTGGACAGCCATCTTTCACTCTCACAGACCGCCTCTCACAGACCGCCTCTCACAGACCGCCTCTCACAGACCGCCTCTCACAGACCGCCTCTCACAGACCGCCTCTCACAGACTGCCTATCACCGACTGCCTATCACCGACCGCCACCCTCCGACCCTTGCTGTCCAACAGCCACCCGTCTCTTGGTTCAGACAACAGTTTCTCACTGTTTAACTGCCACCCTCTTGTTAAAAAAACTTGCTTCTTCTTGTGCCTCAATTTTTCCCTGAAAAACACTGCAACAGGAACTTCGTCAGTGTCGTACAGCGGTCTGCCACAGCTGGCCCCGCCTCCTTCTACGTCGCCAACTAAAGGAGGTAACTCTGCCCACACAATCAGCCCACTTTGGTTTTTTGACACAAAAACTTAAAATCAGAGAAATGTTGGAATGTGTTATGGTAGTGTTTAACTAAAAGAAAAACATGAAAAGTCATTATTTTTACATTTCATTTCATTTCCCCTTTAAGCCGTGGGTTTGGACAGCTGATGCTGTGTCATTGTTTTATGACTTTAGAAAGTGGCCTAATGAAGGTGCCATAAAATTCATTTGAAGTCATTTAGTTTTGGGAGGTAATTGCTCAATTATTTCACTAAATTTTGGCATTTGGACAGTGCAGTGATCAGCTTGATTAGGTGCTACTGTTAAAGTGTAAAATTTAAGCGTGCACTTTGGAGTTTCTGACCCCCACTGATGGCGCCTGGCACAATAGTTTGATGATAATAAAGTCTTTCATTAAGGGTGCCAATGTATAAGCATTGAAGCACCCTTATTATTATTCAGCCATTAATCTTTAATTTCTGTCATAGCTTTCATTTTGCTACTCCTGCTGCAGATAAAACCCAGCCAAAACATACATCAGAGTGTGTGGCTCGAGCACACTATAACTCTCTGTAGCGGTACGTTGTACGTTGTGAAAGAAGGATGCAAAAAACTGTCAAAGATTTCCACACACGCAGCTATGTGTGAAAAGGCAGCCCTCTTTGGAACTTTGGAGCTCAGACATCCTTCACAGCAGAACCAAGAAACATCATTCAAAGTTTATATGAGTCACAAGAAGTTGGACTTCGCTGGCATTTTGGTAACTTTAAGAGCTCATACACAACCTTCTGTTTGTCTAAAGATTTTACGACAAACTTTTCATCTGAGCGTGATGACGTCACACACTGTCCTTTGAGCTGTCTGAACCTTGCAACCTCTTCTTTTTTCAGGTCATGACACTTTTTATACAGTTTCAATGTAGACATTTTTGTCTTCTTTCACCCAGTGTATCTCTCACTGCTATTGGATGTTTTTTTTTTTTTCTCAAATCCCCCAAAGAGCAAAGTTCTTAATCTATGTTACTTCTATCTGTCCCTATCAAATAAACAATTCATTCATTCACACATCCAAACTCTAATGACTTCTGTTGTATACGAACTTTCATTTTATTTGTTAAAACTGGAAGTGAAGGGACTTTAGAACTTGTTATATCTCCTACATAAAACACTGTAAGACATAAAAAAATGACATGATAATCAGATGCTTCTGCCACTTACGGTTCAGGCTGATTTTGCTGCACACTGACTATTTGTCTGAGGCGTATTTTCTGCTGTGCATTTCTTTCTGCCTGTATTTGCTGAAGCTGCCCCAAAGCTGTGGAACATCCTTCCATTCTTGACGAAGTGTGCTGCCCTTGCTGAAGCTTTGAAAACCCATTTTCAGACACATTTTTTAATTTGTTTTTTAATCAGAGTTAATAGCTTTAGCTTTTAGGCAGTTTTGTATTTTTACTTGTTTTTATATTCTATGTTTTATTATCTCTGTTTCTGCTTTGATGTTTCTTATGTTTTGGCTTTTTCCATGCCTTTGTTGTAATTGTTTTACGGTTTTATTGTACAGCACTTTGGTTGTTTAACTGTGCTCTGTAAATAAAGTGGATTTTATTTGTTCAGCGTGTTGTCAGGGAGTGAGAGACGCATGCGTGAGGTTACCATGGTGACCTTCATGAGCCACCGGCAGTGTAGGTCAGGGGTGGGTATTCCTGGTCCTTGAGGGCCACTGTCCTGCATGTTTTACTTGTTTCTCTGCTCCAACACACCTGATTTGAATCAGTGGGTGATTAACAGGCTTCTGCAGAACATGAAGAGGTGATTTAAGCACTGAATCAGGTGTGTTGTAGCAGGGAAACGAGTAAAACATGCAGGACAGCAGCCCTCGAGGACCAGGAATGCCCACCCCTGGTGTAGGTTCAGGCTGTAGCTGCATTAGTACCTTTGAAGATTTCTCCATAACTCTTCTAGTTTCCTTCCAATATCAGCTCCCGTACTGTAGACAGTTTATTTAGGGAACCTGCCGCTAACAGCTGATAAGCACATCTATACCATTTTGCTCCGCAAGTGATGTTTAGTTTTCTCTAAATCCACCTTTGTACAGCCTGAACTCCCCTTCTGTCTCAGAACAGGTTATTACCAGGCTGTTTACACAGAATTTACATAACTCCTAACCACCTACTGGGAAGGAGAAGTGAATGAGGAGGAGAACAGTTTGCTACTCAGCTGAGGTTTTAGAACCGTGTTTTAGAATGGTAGAAGGTCTGTTTACACCTGCAGTCTTTGCTGATGTAATCTCTAAATAGCTTCAAATGCGCCTCTTCACACCAGGCATTCAACTGCATTTTCACGTGTTTCCACCGCCTCTTTATTATGTCTCATTTCTGCATGCAAGCCGAGACAAAGACTACATGACACACAGCCAGCTGCCGGCTTCAGCCACACTGACATTTCTGCAAAACCACACAATACTTTTGATAACCTGAATAATAATACAGAGGGTTGCAAAATTATTCACACCCTTGGCATTCACTTTGTTTTGTTGCCTCATGACGTGGAATTTAAATGCATTTTCAGTTCAGCTCTAAATAATAATAATTTACTGGAGTTAAATGGTGGTATAAAACTTGTTTTAAATAGTTCTAAAAAATAAACTGAAATGTGATGTGTACGTATGTATTCACCCACTTTTAACATGAATTAAATACATTACTAGAACATTGAAAAATCAAGCTCTACAGCAAACCTGCCAACAGATGGTCATCCACCAAAACCCATGGAGCAGGTTAGGAGGGTGGAAATCAGTGAAGCAACCAAGAGGCCTAAGATAACCCTGTTCTTCTGCAGGGGTCGGATAAGACTAAAATTCAACTTTTTGACCAGCAAGGACAACACCATGTGTGGAGCAGCTTCAACACCTCCCATCATGTTGAGAACAGCATCCCCACTGTGAAGCATGGTGGTGGCATCATCATGCTGTGAGGATGTTTTCCATCAGCATGGACTGGGAAACTAGTCAAAGTCAAAGAAAAGATGAATGGAGCAAACTAAAGAGAATTTCTCGAGGGAGTTTTGAAACTGGGATGGACCTTCCAGCAGGACAGTGATACTAAGCACTCTGTTGAGGCAACATTCAGGTGGTTTAAGGAGAACCAGTTAAAGGTCCTGGAATGGTCCAGTCAAAGCCCAGACCTCAATCCAACTGAGAATTTCTTGTTTGATTTAAAGATCGATGGACACGAACAGCACCCGTCCAACCTGAAGAAGCTGCAGTAGTTTGGTCAGGAAGAGCGGATGAAAATGTCAGTGTTTATGGATCAAGATCATGGAGACAAATCTGAAGAAACTTGCTGCTGGAACTGCTGCAGAAGATGGTTCTACAGAGTGGTTGTGTCAGTTAAAAGGACACATTTTTGAGACGCCAGTGTATTTGGACATCACGGCAAGGATACATTGTCCCACCCAGGCCCTCCCAGAATCCAGACAGGCTGCCACCACAATGATAAACCACCAAGACCTTGCTATGTATGTTTTGCTCAAAAACCATTGCAGACCAATCATGCTCTATCACAAGTAAGTGTAGAGCCAACTGTGCTCATAACACACATCTGAAGCCCTAACCAAGACGCTGCAAGGACCATCCATGATCTGGCTGATTCTTTTATGTCATAGTGGGGTCATCATCCAGTATGGAGGGAGCCTTAGTTACATATCCCATACAAATCTTCTTTTATTGATTAACATTCCTTCTGCTAAATCTCGTAAATTATGGGTGTAACTAAAAACTGTACAGATTGTGCCCATCAACATGAGTATCAGGTGAGCAGCTCATCTTCCACTGTGGCTAAAGATACATTTGTATCTACTGAAAGAGTGAGGAAATCTACATCACTAACCAAAGCTGAATGTTGTCGGCTGATTAGATTTCACCAAATACTTGATATGTCTCACCTGCACTTAAAGTTGGATGCCTTTTAAAGAAGTTTCTATTCTTGTGTAAATAAGTACCTTAACCTTCAAAAGAAAACAACAAAACAATAAAGACTTTTGAGACTCCAGCAGTAGCACCGTTCCCGCTTATTAAGATTGAAGTTCTGTAAGTAAAGAAAATATATTCATGCTTTATGAAAACCAATAACAGTCCATACGATTGTGTTTGCCACAACACACACACACACAAACAAAAGTTAAAGTATATCCAGCATTTTAAAAAGAATTAGATGAGAAACCTATGTGGGACTTCTCTTTCTGACCACCAAAAATTTAACTTTTTAAACATGTGGTCAACTTTGTAACAGAATGAAGTCTACCCCGAAACCGTAATCTTTTCCCGAAATCCAAACAAACAATGGATGAAAACGAAACAAAAGGAACCAACAAAGCTGTGCAGTGGTTCCAGACTCAAATCATCTGCTTCTGTGATCGAAACAGCCCTTTAAATGTCTGTTTGAAAGATGAACATCAAGTTCCTTTCACAAATGTTCTCCATAATTAGATTTTCAGAGGCTGGGACAGACAGTGACTTGTTTAATAATTTTTTTTTGCCGAAGCCAGTTGTGATGTAAATGCACCGTGAGCCTTGCTCTGATTAACACAAGGAGGAAAAAGATGTGCACGTCAGTACACAATGCATGTCTCACGTTGATAAAAGAAAACTAAATTCATGTTGTAATTGTTTAGCTGACATACTTTAAAGCATGTTTAGAGCTATTGTGCAGTACCCATCAAGGGAACATCCACCCATCCAAGTGTTCATGCATCCATCAGTCCATTTTTGTTCATTTATTTTTAGTCTGAGGCAATAGGTCTAGAAGAGAAACCCAGACCGTCAGAGCTTCCCGGGAGTTCTGATCCGAGTGGCTCGTGGACGATGAGAGGTATGTGCAAAAACGAACGTCTCGCAACCACGTGACCGTGAACCGACTTCTTGATATCTTATGGAGTATGACGGAGCCTTTATCCCCAAACTAAAGGAAGCATTCTGGTTTTTTTTTCTGGTTGAGCACCATGCCCTCAGACTTAGAGGAGCTGACTCTCACATTCAGCTGCAAACCTTCCCAACACATGGTGAAGGTCATGGCTCAAAGAGACCAACAGAACTACATCATCCGCAAAAAAAAAAAAAAAAAAAAAAAAAAAAAAAAAAGAAAAATAGAAAGACAAGACCCTGAGGTTCCCAAAGCAGACACCCTCCTTGCCATGACTGCACCTTAAAAAGGGCCAAGAGGACGACTTTAGTAAACCAGTCTATAAAACAGACACTTGTTCTATTTTAAGAATTTGAAGGCAAATAGAGGTTTGAGCCAATCAGAGACTGAGATAAGTCATTTCATTCAAGGATGAAAGATGATCTTCCATCTCACATATAATCATTTCATTTAATCGAGGATTCAGACACGGACTGGTGGTGGTGGGGGGTGAGAGGATTCACATAATTTGTTTGCTGAGATGTAGAACCTTCCCCCCCCCCCGCCATCCCAGCTATCAGAACAAGCTGAAAAGAATTTTGATCAGTGATTTGGCTACAAAATGAATGGCGCTGGGATTAATGATGTTCGATTCCCGTGCAGGCCCCACTCCTGAGATGCTAACTGCACTCATTAACTCTTGAACTGGGCAGGCGTGAAATGGGCGCCCACAGTGTGTCAAAGGAAGCCTCCGTGTTCACCGTGCAGCCTTATCAGCAGCTGTTTACATGGAGTCAGCTGATAAACAGGAGGACAGAGATACACTCAAACTGATCCATTTGATTAGGACTGGATGTGTTTTTTTTTTCTTCTTGCTAGAGATAACCTGTGTCTTTCTGTGAGTGGGTTGAATACGTGTGTGTGTGAGCTGACAGATGTTCTCGCAGTCAAACCATGGAAATAGCTTCCCAGCAAGTGAATTTAGGTGAAGCCAATACTTGTGCCCACACCAGCTGATTTTTAAGAATTTATTTATTTATTTTTTTTATACTAGCCAGATCAATAATTGTCTGCAGAGGAGAGATATCACGGGGAACCTTCGGATATCCATTCCTTTCTGCCTCTGGAGCTTTTTGTAGTTAATACAGCATTTAAATCAGAATGAATGCTAACTAAAACTAAGGCAGATTAGCTGTCACAGAGTTGCAGCACAAAGAAAACAGTGAAACTGAGGCAATTGACCAGTTTTCTTGAGATAGCACTAGACCTCGTTTGACTGAGTAAACATAACTTGTGTTTTGGGAAAATACAGCATTTACCTGAAACTTTAGACACCAGATTATACATATTCCAATATACAGTGCATAATAGTTACTGTGTTGTCCTTATCAGTAGAGCACACATGGGCACCTGGTATAGCAGTCACTTTAATGGCATCAGTGATAGTACAGGATTGAGCCTGCCATCTTTGGATATCGAACTTACCATGTTTACCAGTTGCGAAATGATGCTGTATGTTGTGGTGAGGCTGGATGCCTTCATCACATGTGACTGAAAACCAGCTTTTATGGCAGTGAATAAAGTCGTCGATTGTCCGTATATCGCGGCGTCCTGATTGGAAGCCAAAAAACAACGCTAGATTAAGTGTAGACTCTAAATTTGTCTTTGGTTCGAGTGTGAATAGTTGTTTTTCTGCATGTGGCTCAGCGATGGCAGCACCCTGCCTGTCGCTCAGTGACACCAACTTCACCTCGACTCCGAACAGGCTCTAGCAGGCAGCTATAGAAAATGGATGGATAGATGTTTTTAACTTTCAGTTTGACTGTTACTTCTAACTGCCTGATTTTAGGAAAAAACTTGGAATTTTTCAGGGTTTTGAGGCTCCATAATCCCAGATGGCATTGTTGGCTTTTACTAGCTTTTCTATATTTAAAACCAATTTAAGTACCTTTTCATTTTTGCTTGTTTAGCCTTTGCCCTCCACCACATAACATGCTATTTGTAATGTTACCAGCTAAATAGAACTTTAAAAGTGAGGCCAAAGAAGCTGACACAGGCCTGAAGATTTGCTGTATAAAAAAATGTAGACCCACTTTTTTCATTAAGCATTGAGTTAATCAACTACCTGCCTATCCCTGTTTCTTACTGGCCAGAGAACGTTCATGATATGTGTTAAAGTTTAGGCACCAATTTTATGGTGCAAACTACTTAATGTCAGTTAGCAGAAATTAGGTGAGAATGTGGCAGTCTTGGATGTTTGCTGTTGCTCCATGCTGAAAGGTCCAGAGCCAAACCTAGCCTTCAAGGAAAGGAAAGGCAGCCCTGCTAACCAACCGCTCCACCACCAGGTTAAAAACTGGATACTATAAATAAAACTCAATAAAATGTAAAACGTTGGGCCTTAAAACAGTCATAGCTTGAGGGAAGTTTCCACCAGAACTGCTGCGGCCACGCCCGTTTGCCTGTGGCCCTGGATACACACCAATGAAAATATCACTGTCTGACTGGGTCGCAGCCGGCCTCCTGCCATGTATCCGTTTACAGTTACTGTGTGCTGACAGATTTCCTGGGTCGAAGCTGTATGACCTCGACCCAGGCTGAGGTATTCTTGCCAACGGACACAAGCTGTGCTTCTGACTCTCCCTGTGGTGCTGGACCTCGACTTCAGCTGCCTTGCTGCTCTTTGTCTTTCCCAGGCTGCCATCCGATGTCCAGCAGAGGGGTCACCCTTCTGCTCCCCGCTGGACAATTCTCATCCTTTTGTTTCCTTTCTCTTGTTCAACCAACTCCGGAGTTTCCTTACTGGCGCTTTCCTTTATCTCCTTCTACCCTCCAGTCACGCTCGTTTCCTCGTTTTAATAATTGCAGCCTTGGGATTCTAGCTGTTTTCACGGTCAACAGTTAAAAAGCGCTACAGCCAGCAAAAGAACATCAGTATAAATCATTTAAAACAAGACATGTTCTAAGATCAGACACAATTAAAATATGACAAAGTTAAAGTGGTCAAAAGCTGAAAAATAATTTCACTCTTTTCTAAAAACCATTTAGCCCTACCCCTACAATATGAGTATTCAAGCCAGATGATGTAGGGATAAAGTGATAAGTATTTGGTCCTTTAAATACAGATTTAGGCGCTCACTTCCAATGAACAGGTATGAGGTGCGTTTGGAAAGTTTTTGTCTTTGAAATATTTTATTTTCAGATACCATTTGAATGCTTAACTTGGTGTAATCAGATATATTCGGTTTTTAATATTATTATATTTCTTCTTTAATGCATAAATCATAACAAATACCAAAGTCTACTGCAAGCTAAACACCTAGTTAAGGGCATATTGATGTCCCATCTGTTTAAAGACATATCTGTTTTTTGAACGGGTGTCCAATTTGTGCTGGAATGTTTGAACCCAATTCAGTTCAATTCAATTCAATTCAAAATTCAAAAATACTTTATTAATCCCAAAGGGAAATTAAATGTTGTTGTAGCTCATAATCCTGGTTTTGTTAAAGAGTTGATGGCTGTGGGCAGAAAGGATCTCTTGTAGCGGTCTGTCCCGATTTGTCCTCAGTCCTGGTGTCCTCAAAGAGCCTCACCAGGTAAGTCTTGCTGGCCTCCTGCGGAGCCATAACGGCTGAGCTCTGGAAACTCAGGTTGGTCTTGAAGGTGCTAGAAAGGCAGCTTCTGGATGAGCTGCTTGGTGGACTTCTGGTAGTGGTGGATCTCCCTGAGAGCCACGGTACCGAGCCTGTAGTGGTGAGGCTTCTTCTCTCTGCCGGTGGTCGGGGCGCTCCTGCGGGCAGCTTTGGTGACAAGCTGCTTCCTGGGAGCTTTACCTCCGGTGGATTTACAGGTAGTCTGCTTGGTTCTGGCCATGACTGGACTTCAGGGTTCTTCACCCTACTCTATTCTTCACCCTACTAGGACCCTACCAGGGTCCTACCCCCTACTCTTTGTGACTTCAAATTGAGCGTTAAAGAGCTACTCAGAACCTAGGGATAATACTGGAAAATGGGATTTTTGTTAAGTTTTCAGTAAATCTAAAAATCTACCTTGTTAGTTTCTTATTTTAACCCCTGGTGTGAAATCCAGTTCACAGCAGTCCTTATTTGTTTCATTATATTGCTTTTCACTTCATCTCCAGTCTGAACCAGCAGTTAGATCTGATTTAGAAACATTTCGTTAAATTTTATTGCCTGCTGTCAAGAGGCTTAGGCAAAAATATTGTTTTTGCCCAGGTGTGTGTGTGTGTGTGTGTGTGTGTGTGTGTGTTCATCTGTCTGTCTGTTACTAAAAATATTTTATGAACCACTGAACAGATTGCAATGAAACTTGCTGAAAATAATCATTCTGAGCACATCTATAGCTCATTAACCTTTGGACCCAAGGCATTTCAAAATGGCCACCTGACCTCAAAAATTGTTAGAAGGCAATCAATTTTACAGATACTGAGCTAAAACTTTGTGTGCTCGTAGCTAGGACTGATCCTCAACAGATGTTCTGAGCTCTAACAGACTGTGAAAGTTCTTGTTTCATATTTTGCCATTATTTGTTGTTTTCTCTGTTTGTCTGTTAACAAAATATCTCATGCACAACTGGATTGATTTCAATTATGTTTTCTGGAAATAATCAATGGATGTTCATCTACAACTGATTAACCTTTTGTGCCAACCCAATTTAAGATGGCTGCCACAGCCAGCCAACCTTAGAAAACAATGTCTGTATTTCAATCAAATTTACAAATATTGAGCTAAAGTTTAGCGTGGTTGTAGCTGAGAGTCATTCACAACACATACTCCAAGTACCATTCATTACGCAGGATTTTTCCTTTAAACTTCAGCAATAACTGTTGCAGTCAACACTGTTTGTTAGTAAAGTATCTCATGCACCACTATTAACTGATTAACTTTTGGAGGCAGTCCAATTCCATATGTTCCTCCCAGCTAACATCAGCTAACATAAAAATGGCTTCAATCCAGTTAGCTTTACAGGTATTGAGCTGAAAATTGATTTAGTTGTAGCTGAGAGTCATTCTCAACACATACTCTGACATTGCACAAAATTGAATGAGATTCCGCATAATGTAAATTTTAAGATTTGACAAAAATGGCTACAACATTTGTCATTTCTCAACATGAGATGGTCTTAGTCTAAAACATTTGCATGCAAGGCAACTGATGATAAGCATTTCTTTTAGCAATGCTGAACCTTTAATTCAACCTCATAATTTGACATTGGCCACTTGTAAATTTATTTTAACACTGCACTTGAAAACCATATGTCTCTTTAGACATAAATACAGACTTACAATCTTGAATGTTGGTATTGCTGAAGATGGAACAAGTGCGGCAATGGCCAAGTATGATATAACAAGTTAGTATTTCTGAAGCCAGAAACGCACATTTTTCCTGAACATGGAAGAATTCAAAGCTTGTAAAGTCTGCCATTGATTTAACTAAGAGCCGGTGGTTAAAACAGCCAATTATAGTGAAGAATACTATAACTTTCAAAGATAATTCTCTAAGGTTACAGCACAGTATAAAGCAGTCAGTGTGATTTTCGGCAAATTATTAAATAGGTGTGCTCCAGAGGCTATAACAAGGCTGTGTTATTTCAGGGTATTGTAGAGATATTCTTAATATTGTATGGTACATTTCATTCAGGGCTGCAGCTCGAGTCGAGGAGTGAAGAACTGCCGCGTGCAACAACACTAATTTGCTCGTAGAAATTCATCTGGAACCCTTTCATCTTCATCCCTCTTTAAATCCTATAGACAGATAATGAGATACTTCAGTTTCAAGGGTTTAACAAGTGACTTTCCTACAGTGACGGTGGTGAAAAACAATGCAGTGCAGTGACGAACTGAACTCATGTAGAGGCTTTATTAAAATTGACAACACGAAGCTTGCAGGTCCTGAGCTAATTCCTTCCCTTCCACAACAGACGTAGTTCCCCTGTGTCTGACCTCCAGCGGAGCCTTCTGAGACTGTGTCGAACTGATCAGCTGCCATCAGACACATCAAGCCCAATTTTCCTTTTTCATGTGATTTCAATGGTCATCGTTGACAACGATGGATGAACAAACAAACAAACGATATGTATCAGATACAGTCATGAGACAAATAAGTCAACCTTCTATCAGTCCAAGGCTTTTATGTATCAGGACATGATGGAAAATGTTCTGGATTTTACCAGGTTCTAAAATTAAACCGGTTTTTGATTGTCACGTGTAGTGCGACCTGCCTCGCCCCAAAATTGATTCTACACGTTCTGTGATTTTTCATATAACTGAGTGCTGCCTCCATGTGGGTGGGATCGTCAAAGCAAGGCTGCTTGACACTCCTCTGATGTTATATTTTGGTAACAGCCTGTGTGTAAAAAAAAAAAAAAAAAAGCAAAACGAAGAAAAACCTAAGTCGACTCCATAATTCAAGTGCTTGGAGAACCACCTTTAGCAGCAAGAACTCTGTAGTCGTTTTCTGTGAAACTTAATCTGTCTCTCCCATGGTTGAAATAAATTTGTCCCTCTCTTCTTTACAACATTGCTTCAGTCCATTGGGAAAGGCACTGAGTGCAGACATTTGTATCTGCACAGCTCTATTAAGGTCCCATCACATCATTGCAATCAGGTTGAGATCTGGACTTTGACTGAATCACTGCAACACTGTTATTTTTCTCTTTTTCAGTCATTTTGCTGTAGAGTTGCTGCTGGATTTGGGATCATTTTCCTGTTGCATCATATCCCAGTTTGGTCAGGTCTTCAGCTGCTGGACAGATGGCCTCACATCTGACTCAAGAAAACAACCTCAAACCATCAAATCTGCACAGTCGTTCTTGACAGTGTAAGGTGTTTGTGCGGATATGCTGTTTGTGGTTTTTACCAACATGACACTGTGCACTGTAGTTAAACACCTTCACTCTGTCCAAAAGACATTGCTCCAGAATTCTTACGGTTCATTCAGATGCTGCTTTGTAAACCTAAGTTATGCTGCCATGTTCTTTTTAAAGAGAATGGGAACTCTCCTGGCAACATCTTCCAAACAAGCCATGCTTGTTCAGTTGTTTTCTTATTGTTCTGCCATGAACTTTGACCTTTAACCTGCTACCTGACCCTGTAGAGTCTGACATGGAGCTGTGGTTTTTTTTGTTGTTTTTTTTCAGTTTCTCTGAGCATTGCACAGTCTGACCTTGGGGTGAATTTACTGGGGTAGCACTCCTAGAAATGTTGGCAACTGTCTAAAATGTGTTCCACTTGTAAGTAATCTTCCTCACTGTAGAATGATGGACTGAATTGTTCGGAAATGACCTTTAACCCCTTCCCGGACTGATGGGCAGCAACAATTGCTTCTCTAAGGTTATGATGTCAGCGCTGATGTCTTTCCGTCTTGACATTGTGTTAACACACACTTGATTGCTCCACAACAGGAAACTGCTAAAACCCCCCGCTTTTATGGAGGTGACCACACTTGCTGCTACTTCTCCTCCTAAATCCTACGGAAACAACAAACATGGACTTAGTCTGTCCACACACAGCTTGTTCCATTTGGCTTAGTTCTTGTTTAACAAATAATGACATGGTGAAACCTGTTGTGTCTTTGTCCACTTCAGTTTAGATTTGAATAAATTTAGGTGACGATCAGATCATTTTTATTACACCCCGACACATACAACCTTTGAACTGAAAAACAGTAGACCTTTTTGCTGCAGATGAGTATTCATGACACACTCTAACAGGAGTATTGTCAGAATAAAAGACACACAATCTGATTGTAAATATAAAGAATGAGCTGCAGCACTGATGATTCTTTGTAATTCCAAATGTTGAAATGAACGTGAGCTCAGCACCTGCCTGATGACATTACTGTGCACAAAGCTTTGTTCCAATACAGATTGAATTTAAGGTCTAAAGGTCTTCTCCCATCAGTATGACTGATCACCTGCACCTCTGCTGAGGCAGCACAAACTACTGATGCAGGGCATTGATCAGTATTGATCCAAACATCTCCTTTCAGCTTTAGAATCCTTATAGAATAATTCTAATGCTCAGTGGGACTGCGTGGCGCATTTGAATTAGTGTTTATTGCAGTTAGATGGAGAGAAAATGATGCGTTTAAAGAACAATCCAAAAAGATTATTTTTAATGAAAAAATTAGGTTATTTTGAACTGAGAGAAAGGAGATGTCAGATTGTGAAATGATCATTGGTCCAGAATGACAAAAACATGTATGACTGACTTTTACTGTAAAATTTTAGACTCCAATCTGAGTTGTAATAATTCAGCTGGACTGTGATGCGTATTTCAATATAATGGCTTTGAGACGTGCTCACTAGTACTTATTTGCTTCAGTAAGGTGAAAGCACCAGTAGATGTAAAAGGCCTCTCAGAGCACTAAAAGTCAGCAGCCTTTTCAGCTAAATGTACTTTAACGAACCAAAAATAGCCCTGTAACTGACTAATCATTCATTGTTCATAATGCATGAACAGCAGTTTGCTGATGTAGCTGTTTAAAAATGGAGTTTAAGCTGCTCTGGGTTTTGAATAAACTAGTAAAAAAAAATCATCCTTTCAACTAAATTATACATTTACAAATTTCCTTCTTTATAGTAAAATGTACTCACTGACATAAAACCGTTAAGCACCTAGAAGGAATGGTCTGATCTGAATGTAATTCAATTCATGTGCAGACTAGCTGTGGGTCTGTAAAATGATCCTGTTAGCTGACACCAGAGACCATAAGTGGTGGCATCATGAGTGGAGCAGTAGTGTTATCAGGCAGTTGCTGGAGCATTTGACAATCAGTCAAATAGTGGCTGAAGGTACCACACACAAAAAAAGGACTTGTAGCGATAGGCAGCAATACCAACACTTGATGGAATTATATAGGAATTATACAGTCACCCATTGGATGTTTGAACCAATGGGTGCATGAGGGCTCCCACGTACATCATAAAGGTTCAGGTCACCAGAGACGAACTACACAAAGTGATAATGGTTGTAGGGTGTGCTAAGTGTAATAAAACCACAACATTTGTACCTGCCATCTAGACACAGGTAGACTCTGCAACACCTGTGGCTCAGTGACTGGTATCACCTGGACTACAGATTCACGGTACTAATTGTTTGGTGCTATTAACATCCAAACAGAGATGAATGCAATTGGAGTAGTGCCATAACCAGAAGCCAAAGATTGATAGCGATTGGTGTTGTTTTATATTCGGAGATGAATCTTGGTTCTGCATTATCACAGATGTTTATGGTGTGTGTGTGTATAGTGCCCTCAAAGGGGAGAGAACCAACCCTACTGTTGTTGTAACACCAGAGGTAACACACACCAGTGTTACTCCTGGCATCATGACCATAGAGTCTGACTTTTACTCACCTCTGGTAGTGATTCAAGGGATCCTGACATGACACAGCTCTACATTAGTGACATTCTGCACCAGCATGTCTTACCCCTTTGGAGACAGCACCCTGGTAAGATCTTGACATCTTCTCCAACTCAGTACTAATTTGTTGGATCTTGAGAACCAGTTGCAACAACTGTGGGCCAAATCACAGCAGGAGAGGACACAATCACCTCTTGTATCCAGACCCAAAGGAGGTCAACACCCTACTGATATGAGACCAGCACCACGTCTGCACCTCTGACTTAATTTGATCTGATGTTGTAATCATTGGAATAGTCACTATACCTTTCAACATCTACAGTCATGTCATTTTCACCATTCCATCTAGATCTTTTTTGTTAGTTAGTGAGGCTCCATGACAAAGTTTAAATGAATTATTTAAATCAACTCTTTCTTTTTCCCAGCCACTGGCCTGACTCAGCTAAAATAATGATGAGTTTAAGGGTCCAACCAACTTCCATGAACTCATCCATTTCTCATACCAGCTTGATCTTGAGAAGAGTTGCGGGAAGCTGGTGACCAACTCCATCAGTCAAGGGGCAAGAGGCAGGGGTACACCCAGTACTGGTCACTAGTCCATTACAAGGCCACATAGAGACGAATACCTATGAACGTATGCACACACTGCTAAAGCCAATTTAGAATTGCCTAGTACTTAAACATGCATGGTTTTAGACTGTGGGAAGAAAATGGAAAACCTGGAGAAAGCCAACTTATGGAATACTAAAAGCTCAATATTTTGTTTAATGTAATTTAGACCCCAAAGACATCTCAAACGCTTAATTGAGTAAGTGACTCTAAAACTCATTAATTTAAATTTATTATGAGACACTTTGTATAATCAGGTTTGAACTCATAGTGTAAATAGGGATATTTGACAAAAAAGTAATAAAGTCAACAGTATAAAAATTCAGGTGCCATAGTAGGATAGTGTACCTTTTATTTTTTTTCATAAAATACAATATTTTTCAACATGACTGAAGCTGATTTTTACAGTAATTGACACGTTTAAGTTTAACACAACACAATTTGTAGCTTCTAGGATTCTTGAAGACTTCCTTCAGCCTCAGTAAAAGAATACTTATGACAGGCCCCCTAATTATTAATGAAAAACGCTGGTTGAAACCAATCATTACTTACTTATGAGCTGATTAAGCTGCTTAAATTAGATTGGACTCATTATTTAGCCGTAGTAATTAGCTCATTACTGCCTCCGCTCAATATTCCGTTTTTAAGCCTACCTTGGATTTTAATTCAGCTTGGTGCAGCGGCGGTACACTCTGGATCCTTAAAAGTCTGAACCTCCGGTTTGAGGAATGTTAAGGTGGAGACTAACGAAGGTTGACTGGGTGAAAGAACAGAGTGGCGTCAGAGAGCTCGCCTGGCCTCAGCCCCTCCACGGAATTACAAAAGAACCGCAGGTAGAGGAGATCACGGCCCTGCCAATCACGAGTCCTCCTGAAAAGGACACACATTGTCCGTCCTGAGCTCTGAAGCCTGAAAATAAGCGTTCCTCTGAGCAATTTGAGTGGCTATGGGATACACACACACACACACACACACACAAAAAAGATAATTACCACGGCAAGGTCATTAACAGCAGGTTAAAAAGATTTTATCAATATCACTTTTATTTAATGGCAGCTTTTTGTGTTGACCTTTATTTGAGATTGTTTTACATTTAAATTAACACAGCAAACCAATTATTGTTTTTATTCAGCAAAACTCTTGAACTAAAATGTCTTTATTTTTGGGACATAACTCAATCTCATCAAGTGTTCAACAGTCATTTCATCTGACCATGAAATAAATTAACTGTATTTTTAAAATACCTCTCATACGGGACAGTGGATTTCAAGGAGGTTTATTGATTATTCTCAGAATGATTCTTTTTTTTTCTTTTGTCAGTTGAACCTAGCAAGACAGATAATAGTAAAAGTGAATAATAGTAAAACCTTAACCTATGTTGCTTAGTTTCCCATCATAATAAAACCATTTCCCCTCACTGGTGTTCTCACAGTGATGAGAACTGTGGCAACTCCTGAGACATTTCTTGAAGGATTATGACAAATATTTGTTCAGTACCCGTTTAGCTAGTTCGAAAGCTAATTTCCCAATGTTTGTTTTTTGGTCTGCTGACAAAAGTTTACTCTTGAGTGACAGTACATAAACAACAAACTGTAAGTCAGGATAAAGAGTCACAAAGTTTCAAAAAGCAAACCCTGGAGGCAACGTAACCTCAGCTTTGTATGGCTAATGGAGTCATTTTAAGAGGACTCTAATGTTTGTTTTATTTCTCCACGATGAAACTCCTCAAACAAAAGACCTGGCCTTCCTTGAAGGAATGCAGTTCGCCCGCTGCCTTTCAAGATCGTCTTGTGTTGAGAAGTGACAGAGATGCTCTTTTGGTCAAACCTTGATGCAATCTTGTCAGATGCCATGCACAGAGCATGTGATGCGAATGACTCTCAGCTACTACCGCATCAAATTTTAGCCCAGTATCTTTTAAATTGACTGAGAAATAGCCATTTTCGTATTGGCTAGTGTGCATTAGCTGTGGTGGCCGTCTTACTGTAAATTGGATTGACACCAAACGTTAAACAGTTGCATAAGCATATTCAGTGATTAGTTCCTAAAAGCTTCATTTCATCCGTCCAGTGATTCAGGAGACATTTTGGTAACAGACAGGAACACACACACAGGAAAAAAAAAAATCATCCGCCTTTGTCTTTAGGTGGTAGAGGATGATTAACCAATGTCAAATGGTGGCTGCAATCGTGTTTATTGCTGGTAGTAAACATAGCTTTAGTGATGCATGCCCCCATGACATTCAGTGTTTGTATCAGGTCTTCAATTTCTTTAATTTGTCCTCAAAATCAGTAGGGCTAATGCAATCTGATGATCTGATAGTGTTTGGCTTCGGCTCCTTTTAAGCAGCTCACCTTTGTAATTCAGGCAGAGGTTGACAGAGCTGAGCGTGTGTTTTCTGACACCACTGCTTTCTTTACCGCCTGCCGCCAAAAGATGAAAGGAAAGCGATTATGTGTGCATTTCTCTGTGTTGGCAAAATATTATACGAACCAGTGAACAGATTAAAAACAAAAAACTCTGAGATCATTAATCACTGAACATTCATCCCCATCTGATTCAGGAGGACCTCCACGGATAACTGATTTTAGAAAGCATAAAAATGGGGATACCCCTGTCAGTTTTACAGATATTGAGCTAGAATGTTGTGTGGTAGTAGCCGAGAGCCACCCCTAACACATACCCTGAGCACTAACGAATTGCAGATATTGCATTAGAGCGTGCATTACGTTATTTTTGAGGTTTGACCAAAATAGCTTTTCTCGACAAACAATGATGTGAGTTTAAAATACTCTTACATGATAGGCAGTGGGTGATATGGCTTTCCTCAAGGTCTTTAATTTAACTTAGCTGCCACAGAGACTTTCTTGTAATTTTCAATGGGCATTTGGGCAGTAGTTTTCTCAGCTTTCCTAAAGTCCTTCAAATGTTTTCTTTGGACAATAAGGTCAGAGTTAAACCTAGGAATCATTTTAGAATGAAACTCAAGAAAAGAACAAATGCTGGGCTATAAAACAGACAACTTAGCAAAGAACCTATTTTAAATTGTACCTTTAGCCACAACATTTTGTTCCAGTTGCTTTTGTTCAGTTTTTGATTGTAAGACGGCACTTATGGACAGATATTGGACAGACGTTTTATTTTTCCTGTGGTTCAAAGAAAATGACCCAAAGTACAAGTGTGAAGGCAAACATAAAGATGATGCTAACTCAGGCTGAACACCCCAGAGTTCATCCATTCAGCTGTAACTCTGCTCCTGAGATATGAGCAGTGTAATTTTTAGAGGCACAGTAAATATAGAGCTAAACTTTACTGCATGCCGAAGTGTAATTCCAGTGCAATTAACAGTGATGGATAATTATATGCCTTAAATGTTTGTTTCCGACCTGAGAAGGTAACTAGTGATTTCTTTGCGTGCTGTGACAGTTCAAACCACCTACGAAGCCTCAGCTACACAACTATAAAAAGACCTCCTTCAGTGTATTCTTCCACAGGCTTGTCTTACACATTTTACAGTTTTGACAATTAACCTGAGGATGTGAAAATACTTCCAGGGGAAAACCTTCAGACTAATCGTGTGAATGCTGACTTAGCAATCACACTATTGCTTTCCTGTTTTTTATTTTTCCCTATGTTTTTTGGCACCTAACTACTGCCACATTCTTTGTGCTGTTTTAAGCATTTATCTATCAAAGCGCTCAGCACATTAAGAAGATGGGTTCTATGACTTTTGTTTTTTATAATTTTCAAAATATTTAACTTGATTTACATTTTTTTCCCTTTTGAAATACAATGAGATCTCACTTCTTTCAAAAACATTGCTCTCCAATATATTTCAGCATACTTCTGCTAATACTACTACTAATGCTAAATATGTGAATTATACTAATGATAAAACTACTACTGCTAATCTGGGTTCTACTAATATTAATGATAATACTTCTACTGTTAATGCAATTCCTGTTAATGCTATTAAAGCTTTTTTGTTAAAAGATAACATTCTGCCAAATTTACCTAGACTTTTGCGGTTTTTAATTAGTCTTTTGGTATTTTGGGGATTTAACTATTTTTTTCGCTATTTCAAGGTTTTAGCCAACGTTTCACCTATTTTACATTTTAGCCTTAGCTGAGAGTGAGATTTCAGTATTTTTCTACTTTTTGCTAGTTTTTGTTAGTTTTTTACTACTTTTAGCTTTACTTGGCATTTCGCTATGTTTGGTTTTCAGCTCAGTTTCAGCTTCTTCAGCAGATTTCAGAAGAGAACTCAGCATTCAACAGCCCTCTAGTTCTATATATTTTCCTGTGAATGAGGGTCTGTGACATGACTTTATTTTTCTGTTCATTTCACAAAAAAGGGCAGTTTCTCGCCAATTCCTGTACTAGGTGTAAATTTACCAAAAAAAAAAAACCCGACAATTTCTTTGGGCAACAGCCTTTGCAAACCACCTGAACCCACTGGTATTCGACACCTACAACGGGTAATATTACAAACAATTACCAATGCCCATTCAACACTTTTGAATGTACAGTATTGTGCAAAAAACCTCTGTTTATCATGATATGTTTCTTTAAAGCAGACAGACATTCCCTTAATCTTTAAAATTGATAAACCGTTCTCTAGGCTTTGTGTGAGTTCTCTGAAGTTCTTTGGTGTTTGGCTCCTTTTTTCACTCGGTTTTAGTTGCGTCATGGTACCTGACCATGACTCGAGCATATTGTGCAGTGTGCTGCTAATAAAATGAGGAATGTGGACAAGTAGAGGCCAAAAGAAGAAGAGTCAGCGCTAAAAAAAACAGAAACAAAAACCCACTTCACAGCAGATGAATAGTACGTGAGAGTCATGTTTTTAAGAAACAGGAAAAAAGTCCAGCAGAGACCTTAGCAGGACCTGAGAAATGCATCATACTACTGATGCTCATCTAACCTAAGTCAAGGTTTTTGCTAACAGCTCTTTGGGATTCACCTTGACAGAGGTAAAATACCATTTTCAAACTTTGTTAGCTTTTGTATTGTTATTTTTATATATTCAGCTAAAGAAATGGAAACCCACAGCAGGTCGAGACAGATGGCTGTCTGTCCTGGTTCTGTTGGAGGCTTCTTCTGGGTAAAACAATTTTTTTTCTCTCCACTGTTGCCCTTTACTTGTTCAAAATGGGGGAATGCATTAAAGTGAAAATCTAATGCAATTTGACAGTTTCCTTAGATTGACCTTTTACTGACGGACATTTTATAATGTACTGAATGTGATTAGATTGTACTTTAATTAGAATAAAACGAACTGTGTTGGTTTTGAATCAGTCTGTTTTGACTGAGCTGAAATGCATATAATTTCATATGAATTGGACCTGTTTGCTTTTTTGTATAGTGTCCTAACATGACTTTTGTTACATGGATGTTCGGTTGAAAAAATGGCAACAAATTCAAAAAAAGATTCATGCAAATTTGTAAAAGTTTAATGTTAGGTAATGCAGCAGTCTTTTTCACTGGTGCATAATTTTTGAGACAGAGTTGTTTTATAAGTTTGAAAAACGACAAAAAACTGGCCCCAGTTTGGCTCGCCAATAGCCAAGCCTAGACAAAACCTTTTGCTCTTTTCTCTGTACTCTTGTCACTGATGTCACAGCTGATAACTATTGATAATTGTTTGACAGAACATGACTTTAAAAATGACCAGACTATCTCTTTAGGACCAGATGGCTCCCATATGTTGCTGGAGGTTTTGAGAAACTAGGAAGGATTTTCTCCAAACACAACCCAGCATTTTGAACTTAACAGGACTCTCAGACCGAGGCTGGTCCGTCCTAAGGACAAAACACCCAAACTGGGGAAACTAAACAGTTTCTTCAGAGACGCGTGGCTCGACACAGGAGAGCCAGCTCTTCAAGACAAGACTCAGCTGTGCACCTACACCTCCAGGATAAGGGACACTCATTTGAGGACCAAAATGTTTATATTTCGGACAGAGAAGACAGATGGTTTGAAGCCATTTACTTCAAATGAGAAAAAACAACTTTAAACAGAGGAGGTGGTCTCGGATTTACAATGGAGCTGTAAGCCTGATCGGTCGTTTTCCCTTTAACAGCGCTCTCCACTCAATACGTCATGCATACTATTTTTACTGATGAACCGCTGCCCTCTCTTGAGAATATCAGGAGTAACCCGGATGTTCATACAAATAACATGGCTTTTATGTAGAGATTCAGTCGTGTTATCCTAACAGAAAATGATGTGCCTGGTCAAAATACCCCTTCTGTGTGAGGATGATGGCTGTATAGTGAGTCACTGTTACAGATACCGTAGGCACAATGTTTGCGGTTCTTTCGGTGGGATTCCATTCCATTTTCCCAAATTCTTTTAAGCTAAAACACACTCTGTGATAGATACCTGTACAAGCTACTACAAGTGCTTGTATGAGTATGGTTGTTGTATAATCGATCATGTGACTAGCTACTGATTGGTGTCTTATAAATTGCACGAGTCATGCGTGTGACCACAGTGTTCCTCTTATGAACTGCGCGAACATAGACCCTAATTTGGACCACTTCCTTACCTTAGTGCCTCTTTAGACTTTTCCATTCACTTGTCAACTAGCCCCCTTCCCCACACAACTTGTTAAAACCCGTCTCCCCTCTTTGATCCCCCTAATTACTTCTATCATCCACTCTTCTCCCACCACAGGGACTGTCCCTTCATCCCTCAAAACTGGCTGCCATTACTCCAATTCTGAAAAAATCTGGCGCTGACCCTTCTGATTTTAATAACTACCGTCCTAGCTCCAATCTTGCTTTCATTTCCAAAATCCTTGAAAAGACAGTTGCCTCCCAACTTCATTTCCACCTATCCTGCAATAATCTTTACGAACATTACCAGTCAGGTTTTCGTCCACTTCATAGCACTGAAACTGCTCTCACCAAAATCACAAATGATCTCCTCATGGCAGTGGATTCTGGACTTCTCACCATCCTCATCCTCCTTGACTTGAGTGAAGCGTTTGATACTGTCTGTCCTACCACCCTCCTCAAAAAGCCTATCTTCCCCTGGCATATCTCATACTCCATTAAACTTGATTACTTCCTACCTCTCTGGCCACACTCAGTTTGTTCAACTCAAGTTCCATCCCTTGCACAGTCACTTCAGGTGTCCCTCAGGGCTCTGTCCTAGGGCCCCTTCTCTTTATCATCTATATGCTTCCCCTTGGCCATATTTTCCGTAAATTTGATGTTCATTTTCACAGTTATGCTGACGGCACCCAACTCTACATCACCACTAAACCCTCGACTATTCTTCTACCCACCTCCCTCACTGACTGTACTGCTGAAATAAAAACCTGGGTCACTACTATACTTCCTTAAAATAAACAGCACCAAAATTAAGGTTCTCCTCACTGGTACTAAAAACCCACCCTATCCAATACTGATAGTATGCTCTATATCCTTCAAATCTCACATCAATAATATTAGCAGGTCTGCCTACTTTCACCTACATAATATCAATCGCCTTCGCTGCCATCCTTGTTCATTGACTCATCACTTCTCGTCTGGACTACTGCAACTCTCTCCTTTTCGGTCTTCCTCAGAAATCCCTTCATAAGCTCCAATTGGTCCAGAACTCAGCTGCCCGTATCATAACCCGTACCCCTTCGTTTCACCACATTAGTAATGTCCTTCATCAGTTCCATTGGCTTCCAGTACAGTTTCGTATTCAATTCAAAATCCCTCCGTTAACATTTAAGGCCATTCACAACTGTGCCCCTCCATATCCGTCTGACCTTCTCCATGCTCGCATTCCCTCCCGTTCTCTTCCTCCATCCACCTATTTCTCCCTTCTGCCCGTCTCGCTACCATGGGTTATAGAGCTTTCAGCCACACTGCTCCTCGTCTCTGAAACTCATTACCTTCCAAAGTCAGAAATATTGATTCACTCTCCTGTTTTAAATCACAAGTCAAAACACATTTGTTTAGAACTGATTATTCTGTCTGATGTCTTCTGCTCTTTTTTAATCAAGTGTTTTTTGTTTTACTATTTTATTGTTGTGTTTTTTTAATTGATATTGTGTATCTTGTACGGTGTCCTTGAGTGTTGAGAAAGATGCCTATAAATAACATGTATTATTATTATTATTTATTATTAATCACTCTCCAGTGAGAGGGTGAGAGTTTAATCTGCATACCAGTTTAGCTTACCTAATGGAGCATCTCACGCAGTTTAAAGCTTGGAACTCCACACGCTCCAGTTTTGAATTGAGAAAGCTCCCTGGATGGGAAGCAAAATGTCTTTAACTACAGAAAAGAAGTTCTGTGGGTCTGTTTATTTCTTTACTTATTTGTTTCGAATTTCTGCCCAAGTTGACGTGTTAAAATAAGCATCTTACAGGAAGACGCAATCGGAGCTGGTGAAGCAGCAGGTGAAAGTGCCAGCAACACTGGAGCTCTCACCACGGAGTGAAAGAAGCCTTTATCTGGAGTTTTTCCACAGTGAACTTGCAGTGAACCTTCGGCTCAATGACCGAACACTGTCTACTTCACTGATGGAGTCTGAGGATTAACACTTTCATCAAGTGGGCTGCTGAATACTTCACGTCTCTTTAGTGAAACCTTAATGACGCCACATTGATGTACCATAGGAAAAAAAAAGACCCCAGAAAGCTGTATCTTTTCGTTTGTCAGCATCTACACAGAAAAACAGATACCACATTATCATCACCCACCACCAAAAAGTAAATGTTTTAGAGGTTTTAGCTTAAGTCTGTGTGGATGTGTCTGTTAACAAATTGTCTCATTAACCACTGGATGGATTTAAATGAGACTCCCAGAAAGTAATCATTGGATGTACATCTACCACTAATAAACTTTTGGAGTCAACCGGATTCAGGATGGGCGCCACAAGCATTCGACCTTGGCTAACAAAAAAAAATTACCATAATTTTGTCAATATTATAGATATTGAGTAAAAACTTGTTGTGGCAGTAGCCAAGAGTCATCCCCAACACACACTCCAAGTACCAAGTGATCCCACAAGATTTTTGTTTAAAACTTTGCCATTAACTATTCGAGTCAACTCTGTTTGTCTGTTAGCAAAATATCTCATGAAGCACTGGATGGATTTTAACGAAAGTCTCAGAAAGTAATCACTGGATGGATGTCTACAACTGATTTATTTTTGAAGTCAACCTAAATCAAGATGGCTGCCACAGCTAATCCAACTCCGTCACCACAAAAATAGCTATAACTCAGTGAGGTTTACAGATATGAGGCTAAAATTTGATGTGGAAGTAAGTGAGATTTATTCACAGCAGATAACGCAACATTGGACGAGATCACGCATGACTTCATTTTCAAGGTCTGACCAAACTCCCTGTAATGTAAGCAGCATCCTAGTTTAAAACTCATGTCATGAAAGGCAGCAGGCAAAACGCATTCTGCTAGGAAATGCCAGGCCTTTAAATATCTAGTAGTTCAGTCAGTTTAAAGTTTGCTGCTCCCTGGACGACTTTAGAAAGTTTTAAACACAAAACTGGGGAATTTTACCTTTAGGAATGCAGTAAAATTGCTGCACTATCAGTAACTAATTGAGGCAGGAATGCTAAGTGGACTTTGAAAGCAGATCCTCCTTCCAGCGACGGTGTAAGTTTCAGCAGAGTGGCAGAAACCGTTCTTGATGAGCTTCGTATTGATTACGGGTGGCCATCACCCTTCTGGGCTCCATCTTAAACCGGGGCCCTGCAGATTTATGTGCCTTTCACAGAGGTTTATCTTTGCCTTAATGCCTCTTTGTTCAGCACTGTATTGGTGTTTCTGTCACGTTGCTAAAATCTATTGTGCAATATCACTTGCTTGGAATGGGCTCATGGAAGTGTCAGGTACCATAGATCTATGGCACAATATGCCAGAGGAAAACGGTAAAAAACAAGCTGTAAACTCATAAATCTATATCTTTTTTCGGATTGATGGTGTGTGCTGTCACTTTACACAACAAGCAAGGCGGATAACAAACGGCCGACATTGTGTTAAATATATAACCCAGACATGCTCTATGAAATAATACGACAATTGTTTGATGTCTGTGACGAGTGTTTCCATTTTCTCTCAGCCCGGACAATTTCCGCTGACATCTTGGCTCGTTCACGGCTCATGATAGCTCGTGATAGTACTCTGAAGTGATTGATAGGTGGGTGTCTGAGTGGTGTCTTTATCTCCACTATGTAGATACGTTCAGCCGATGCAGTCAGAGACGAACCAGCTGTTCTAACCGTTTTGGTCAAGCGCCTGAATCAGCTGCTCTCCCTGATTGTAACACTACTCTGTGATTGTGGCAGTCATCAAGCCACTCTTGCTATGTGGTTGTACTTCCTCCAGCTGGTCCGTTTGGCTCCACTTCCTGAGTGTGGATTTGAATCAAGGCACAGAAACATAAAAGCTCTACCTGCAGCTGACCAGGTCCATTTTGTAAAATGCTAACTCTTGAATACAAGTAGTTGGAAACCTGATGGTTTTATTCAAAAATATTTTCAACAGGGTGAGCATTGAATTTCTTAATATTTGAATTTTGAATATTCGTATCATCATCAACAATTTTTTCCACCTGCACTCAGTGACTGTATATTAAGAATATTATACATCTTGTACCCACCTTCTCATCTTTTTGAGAATTAAAGTGAGCTGGACCCAGTTTAGGGGGGCTGCTACTTTGAGTCTTTGGAACTCCAATATGCGTACTAGAGATGTGGCACTTTAGGTCCCGCCTACTCTCCTGCACACAATCATGTCATCACATGGCATTAATTAATTAATAGTTCTGATTACAGCAAAATGTTTGAGATATATATATACTGTATACTGCGCAGAACCCTCAAGCTCCCAGGCCTCTGGTAGAGGACCCGAGCTCAGAGGATGAAACAAAGACCACCCGCGGAGGGTGAGAAGGGAATTATTTACTGTATATATATATATATAGGGCTTTGGACTCAACTTGTTCTGGGACCAGTCTCAGGTTTTCTTTTGGCATCAACTTCAAGCTTACATCAGATGTTAAGTACAGTCGATGCAAGCACCAACAGCTGCAAACACAACCATAAGATGGCGATAACCCACCAAGTTGTTTCCCAACCACCACAGTGCTTTTCCAGGCGGCAAGGGGGGCACATTCACCTGTCAGCACCTGAACTAGCTGTTACCAATCACTCCTGATTACTATAAGAGGGCTGAGTCATTATTCAGTCTTGGAACATTAAATGTAACTCTCAGGTTTAACCAGTAAACCTCCTAAGTGTGTTTATGACAAAACATTTCTTAACTTACCTGCTCTCCTTCTCAGGACTCCTCAAGTGCTCCCCTGCTGTTTGGTGGCTTTCCTCCGTGTTGGTTCCCTTCGACGCATCTACAGTGGTTTTCTCGACCTTCCTGCTAAACCAGCCTCAACTCAGATCTTGTGGTGATCTACTCCACATACACACCTCCGCAAAGCATAAAATCAGAAAATTCAGCTTGGCCTACCTACCTTTCTACATTGGCTGCCTGCTCCCTCGACTCACCTAATCAGACTTTTGGAACCCTCATGCATTCCCCGGACCATTTATACATAAAACACAACGTGGGAGCAAATAATACACTTTTACCAAGAATAATCTTCAAACCTCACTCACTTGTGGATTCACTAACTTGTTGTTTTTCCCTTCCCAGATATGCTAACACTCCCCACTTCCCTTCCTCTTCAAAATAAAACCAATTTGTTTACCTCCATTTCCTGTTGGGTTTTTTTTGGCTCTGAAATCCAGAACTTGCCAAAGCCACAACAAGATTAGAAAAAAGTGTGATCCGGATCGTAATCTGGATCAAAATGTAAACTATTGTTTTTTTGTTTGTTTGTTTGTGACAACCTCAACATTTCCTGAAAATTTCCAACAAATCTGTTCTTTAGTTTTTACCTGATCTTTGCTAACAGACAGACAAACAAACCAATGGGATACAACCCAAAACAGAACTTCCTTGGTGGAGGAAACAAAAGGGTCACATGTTGGAGCAGAGAGAGGTTTTTTAACAAAGGGGTTACCTGTGACCTTGACCTTTGACCCCATGAACCTTGATATCAACGGGTATCATCTTTGAGCCATGAGGTGTCCAGCTGTGCAGTTTGACATTCCTACATTACACTGTTGCAGAGTTAGAGCACTAGGTCAACAGTGACTTTGACCTTTCACTCTTACAGTAGGCTGGATCACCACCGGTCAACGGTATGTGTGACGTTTCCTGAAAATTTAATGAAAATATGTTCATGTCGTTTTCAGTAATCTTGTACATAGATAGACAGACAAACAAACAGACCAAATTGAAAACAGAACCTTTATGATGGAGGCAAATAATAAAAGGTTGCATTGAAAGCTTGATTGCTACCATGACAAGTAAATACTAGCATTAACAAAGGAAGTGTGTCAATGCAGCTACTGCCAGCAATCCCATCATATATCCATCTTTTTTTCTTTTACAAAGCCTAACAGTAATTTGGGATTTTACTTTGTAACAATCTTACTGGACAAAACGTAATGTTTTGATGTATGAACTGTATGAGAAGGGTAAAGTTTGTGGGTATAAGAAGAGTTTAGACGCCTGAAAAGTTAGTGTGTAACACCATGGCTCCATATGTTAACCATTCTGCAGTTAAATCTCCAAAAAGCATCAAACCTGAACTGTGATTATGTGAAAACCCATAAAAGTATCCAAATGCATGTCAAGTCCATTTTTCTGTGAGCTGTGTAAACTTTGAATGATGTTTCTACTGTGATGTACGTCTGAGCTACAGAGCTCCAAACAAGCGCAGGGTTTTCTCGCACGTTTTGCCAAAATTAAATTTTTGTGCGTGGAAATTCTTCATTTTGATTGGATTTTTTTGTGCAATGTACTGAAAGTCGTACTGCACTATTCCTGACTGAGCTGCGAGTTTTAATATATTTTATGTTTGGGTTTTTCCAAAGTTGCGGGAGGGATAGCAAAACGTAAGCGGAATGGCTGAACAGTAACGCTGGCGTTTCGATGTTTATGCACTGGCACTCTAAACTAACAGAACAATAGTAGGTAAACAGCCATATCTACCAACCCATAGAGTCTATTAGCAAATGCTTTATCCTCAATATCCTTTTCTTTCTATTTAACTGGTAATAATTTTACTAAGCTCACTCCCTGGCACTGAATGACTCTTCGTCCTCTCAGCATCCACATCCTCAGGATATCACCAGTAAATGACCCATCATTAAAGAGAGTCTACCCAAAAACCATGACAATAAAACCAAGGGTAAAGCCTTAAGCAATAATTTTAACATAGATGATGAAGAAAATTACTCCCAAAAAGTTTCCCTTGAAAGTCTGTGTAGTCTTATAAATGATGAATACAAGCACTAAGTTTATCCCCGGGCTACCATTTCAGTTATCTTACTGTGAAATGTAAATTTGAGAGCTCATAAGGTTGTAATGGCACTCTTTTTAAATCATGAGGTTATGATTACACCGTTTCTTTCCCTTGAATATTCAAAATGCATCAAGTGGGAATGATTGGATCTAATTTGATCACTGGGACATGGGCACACACTGATGCATTATGGATTAGAACAGTGTGGCATCCACGGGGCTGAAGGCAGCCGGGAGGATTAAAGTTCACGCGGAGCCGGATAGTCTGAAAAATCTTTCATTATGAATCACCTTCAAGTCTTTCCACTTCCTGCCTGCCCCCTCATGCTTCATTTACATGAGCCGAGCATGATGTTGATGTAATAAATGTGTGAATCCAAACACGGGTAAGGAAAAAAAAAAAATTTAAAAATGAATGTGAGAGGGCCACGGCGGAGATTAATTGGGGGCCTGGAGGAACGCAGAGAGAGCTGTGACTGTGTGTACGCACGTACCTACATGGAAGAACGTACAATGAATGTAAAAGATGGATCACTATGGAGATGGATTGCAAGCCGGTAGGGAAACAGAGTAATTACGATGTGCTGGGGAGCAAAGTGAACACTATCTTAGGAACTGGCCCTCTGGCCAATAGATATTCAAGCATACTTCATTGCATCAAATGGCCAATTACATAGTGTGTCAGTGGGTGATTTATTGTACCTAAACTAGGTCTTACCCAGCAGACAATCAAAAACGAGTGAATGACTCTATTAGATGCTCTTTATGTCTTCTATTTGACTCATATGACATGGGCACTGCTTGTGTTTAGATGCAATAACTTTATTTAACTTACATACATTTATAGGAATATGTAAACAAATAAATTTGGTGGTGCAGTGGTACAGTGGTTAGCATTGTCACCTCATACCAAGAAGGTCACAAGTTCGCCTCCTGTTCTTTCTGGGTGGAGTTTAAACGCTCTCCCCATGCACGTAAGGTTCATTGGTAACTAAATTGTCTATGGTATGAGTGAGAGTCAATGGCTGTTGGTCTCGTTTGTCTCTATGTGTCCCCGTGATGGACTTGCGACCTGTCCAGGGTGTCCCCCGCTTCTCGCACAGTGACTGCTGAAGGTAGGCACCAGCTCCAAACATTTGAATATCCAGGTTTCACTCAGCTTAATGTAATTTGTTAACTCTAGGACATGGTACACACTGTCACATCTGGTGTTGTGCACAAACGTGTTCACGAGTGGGCGTTCAAACTTAATGAGTTTGTTCTTTAACTCGGGAAACTTCACTCAGATGATGGCATTTAACAACGTCCAAGAGCAGAAGATTTACAGGACAAACTTTCTGTTTCATGCAGAAAATAGCCACAATGTTTTTCCTCAAAGACAGGCTGTCTCCTGTGCGAGGTGTGCTTCACGCTCTGGTTGGACTCTTATGATTGTGGGGACCACTTTTTTGATAAAATGCAAACCTCTGTTCGTCACCTCGCTTTTTATTTTACGATACAAACTGAAGGCCTATGCTTTAAGCATCAAAATCGTCAAAACTGGGTCCTGTGAGCACTGTGAAGGACCTGATTCATCCTTCCGAAAACCTATAGAAAACTTTGAGACTTTCTGACGCCTATAATTTTTCTTTCTGACCAAACCAAGCATTGACTGAAATAACAGCATGTCAGCTAATGTTGAGCTTAATAAAATAGAAACTTTAAATTGTATGTCATCTTTGTAGTGCTTTCAGAGTGAGCTTAATAAAAATTGGATTCTTTAAGGACCACTTTTTACTCACCTTTACAGACTTGTTTTACAGATTATAAATACATATTTGAGCAGAGAATGGGCGAGAAACAGTTTTAAACAGGCTAATAGAGTACGGCAAGTTGATTTGTAATGCAATAGTTAGGATTTTTAAAGCAGATGTTCATAATTCAGTTAGAGAAAATAATCATTTCAAGTGTTGCACAATAATTAAAGTACTCTCTACTAACGTTCTCCTCAACCCATTTAGTTTGCTTGAATGTGTACAACTCACAGGGACATTGACTACTTGGGTAATGCTGCTCTCACCCTCATTCTTGTTTAGCATTTCAGTTAGCATTTACCATGAAGGACTCTCCCTGATGTGCAGCATGCTCACATTACAATATGAAAGCCTGTTGACAAACACAAATCTTAATGTCACGCTGAAGCGATGTGGCATAACTGGGATAAACCATAAACGCAAAACATACCATCAGTATTTTTAATTTCAAATATGAACCAAAAGATTAAAAAGTCCAAGACTTAATAGTTCGCTCAAAATAATTTACAGATGGTGTTAGCTTAATTAGCTTCTTAGCAGCTATAATTGGCTATAATCACTATGCCACAACAAAGTGGCAGTAAGCAAAAAAATAGATTACACTTTTTTTTTAAATACATAAATAGTAAGTGGTAATTCTAACTTGATGATTGGTAATTAAACAAGCAGAATTGGCTTTTTACTTGGCAATTTTATTCCGAATATTGTCTTAATTGGGTTACGGTCCGAATATTGCAGTCCATATAAACACAGTCGCTGCCAGTCTGCTTCCCAGTAGAGTAATCTCTGTGAAACAGCACCAGCTGAACTTTAATAAATCTCAGCTGCTGCACCGAGAGAGTACGGCACGGAATACTGGTGCCAAAGCAAAAATTAATGGCATCCACATTTTCAGATGAGTAGAAAGTAATTACAATCTTTTTTAGAAATGTTACCCTTTAGTGAAAAAAAAGAAAGGAAAAAAAAAAACCTGAAGGCCACATTAAAGCACAGATGGGTGATATTTGCATGTTGGTAATTACACACCGTCAGTTTGGAGCCAATTTCCCACTTGTTCTACTGGAATGGTAAATATCAAACCACTTCTTTTCACATTTGTTTTACAGATAAAAACAACCTCATTATCTTCTGTATCCAATGGTTTTTAAATTAGAAATGTATCATAGTTTTATTCATAAGAGAGTGTGCTTGTTGCTTTTTTCCACTGCCATCATGTTGGTAAATTTGTGACCATGTTGTTACATTAGGCCCTCTTCCCACCAGATGATGACCCCGCTGTGTTCTACACGACCTATTAGAACCTGCCGGATCGCAACAAATTTGGAAACTCTTCTTCAGCGTGAAGACAATCATAACGCCGATAAGCTCTTAGTACTTGCCAAGTATTTCTTTCCTGCTACCTTCTGCATTCTGAAGACGTTCACCTTCACCCTCACTAAGCTCTATATGTCCACCCTGGCACAGCTCTCTCAAACAAGGATGCTGCTCCAGATATCATGTCTGTGCTAAGTTCTTTGTCATAGACTAGGCATGAGGCCAACATGGCCAGTTGTGTTTCAAATTCTTGACAGACAAGTCAAGCTGAGGCACGCACACCTAAAGTCATGAATATGCAACCACCACTACTGCCATGCTCCACCCTGGACATGCTGCCATCATGATGATAACCCACCACAATGTCAGGATCCTGACTGTTCCAGGCATGTTCCTCTCATCCTTTCCTCTAGGTGGACCCATAGGCTGGCAGGTTCTCAGTCTTTGGTCAGGTGCCACCTCTTCTTGATCCTGCATTTTCCCATGTCCTGTCACTCATCAGTCTTATGATAAAAGACACAACACTGCATGGTACTGTCACATACATTGAGGTATTGAGATTTCTGTACCTACCTTCACTCGCACCTTCTCTGTCCAGGATCACCTTTGATTTCCTCATGGACTGCTGGACAGATGAACTCTCTCTACCCCTTGGATTCCTCTGAGATCTCCTACCTGAACAAGCTGGTGATCCTTGTTGAGAAAATACTCACTGAACCACTTCCCTGCCTGACCCACTGTCCGTTGCCCCACTGCCTCACTCCTCCACATAACTGGATCCTTTTCCTTCTCCTTCTCCTTGGAGCTCGAAAAGAAGTCAGAATTGAGCAAGAAAGCAAAATAAAACATAAATATCACCACTGGAACAATTCATATTTTCTCACTAGTGGGCAACCTCAGGCCCACCTTCACACGACTTGCAATATATATATATTTTAAATACATCTTTTAAACCTTTCCTATATGACAGTTCCTGGGGTCAAAACTATGGAGTATGGCTGCAATTCATAGAGGACACACAACCTTGCAACAGACGTTTGGTGAATGCTTCAAAGCACTGTGGAACTCTAACACTCTGCCACACGTGATCGGAAGCGTTTCCTTATACATCCCTGAAGATCATAAGCAAAGACCATCCACGTTCTGGCTGCTTTTTTAAACAATATAGTGAATCTCAGTCATCCAGTGTGAGTGGGATCTAAAGATACACTGTTTTAAATTTTAAAACAGTCATTATAAAAGCCTTCCATTGAGTTACACAATCCATCACTCCATTGTAATAAAGGTGATACTGAACTTGACCGGAGAGATTACAGCAATGTTGTTGTTGTTGTTTTTTTTTCTCATCTTGTTGTCAGAGCACCACAACAAGGCTTGTCAGTCGACAGGTCCTTGTCATTTCCAGCATCTCTGATTTATCTGCGCCTCCAGGGCTTTTAGGACATCTTTCCGTTTGAAGCCAGGAGATAAGGTCAGTGCAGCAGTAAGTGTTCAAAGTTAGTGTTTAATGGGCTTCTGAGAGCTGAGCTCACACTAACATGAAAGGCTTGTGATTTACTATTTCCAACAAATGTCAAAACAGCATCCTGTAAAGGTAAAATATAAAAAAAATAAATAAAAAAGGGAAAAGACTTATCAGTGTGCGTCAAAGACTTTTCTCTGATCTGGAATCTTATGTTTCGACATCGTGAAGTTAGAAATCCAGATTGGAAAACACACAAATTAGATAAACCAGTAATATGTTGCAATGTCCAAAAAAAATCAAATGTTTATGAAAAAAATGCAGGTGTTGGTTAAATGCTGAATTGAAAACTAGATTTAGACGTTAAAAATAAACAGTTCACTAAACTGAGTTGTACATTTCTGTTCCAAGTACAATGTGGGAACTAGAACAGCAAGAATCAGACACAGAAGTTTTGGTTTTTATTTTCCTGCCTGTGCTGTTGATCATCAAGGATTTACTCATTGTTTCATAGAGATCTTCTCTCATAAAATTGTGTAGCAAATATCAAAATACTGAATCTATAACAACAGTTGTTTAAACTATGATGTTACTTAAAATAGTAACTAAGAAAAGAAAGGCCAATCAGTGTTTAGAACAATGTTTACTAATTAGCAATGAGTGCTACTCGTGTAACTAAATTATTCATGCAGTGTTTACTGATTATCAAATTGCTTCCTGAGCAGTTCAGATCACAAAGCAGAAGTTTCTACAGGAAGCTGTTTTACTATTTTGGTTTTTTTTTATTTCAGATATCTGACATTTATGTTTAAATGTACAAAAACTAAGTATCCTGTCACAGGTGGATCAAAAGGTGAAGGAATGATGCGTATGTTGTAAAAAGTTAAGTCTCGTAATGTTCATGATGTGTTCCTGTAATTACTAGGTTGAAGGTGAATTCCAAAGGTGGAGCACACGTGCTGCAACAGTAGGAGAGAAGTATGTGTTTTATTGCAAGCCTTAAAAATGTCTAAAGAAGTGATGTCCAATCCTGGTCCTGGAGGGCCACTATCCTACATGTTTTGGATGTTTCCCTGCTTTTCAGCAGGTCATCAAGTTTTGCACAAGCCTGTTAATCATTTATTCATTCAAATCAGGTGTGTCAAAGCAGACAGTGCTTATTGTTTGTATATAAAAACATTTCTGCACAAAAGGTTATTCAAAAGAAGAGTCTTTCATTCTTCTTTTCACACTCAGCCCAAATAGAAGATTTTTTTCAAGGTCTTTGAAGTAATGAAGAAAAAGAAAATTCTAAATCAAAAAACTGAAAGTCACTTACCGTGTTAAGTCTGTGCCAGTTAATGACACCAAAAAGAAAAATGAAAGGAAAGGAAAGATTGAAAAAAAGAAAGTAGACATATTTGAAGCAAACTCTAAAAATCAAATTTCTAGTTTCTGATTTATAGAGGCAGAACATTTCTTCACATAACAGCTGATGGACTGATGGAAACAGCAGGAAAAGACTTGATGATGCAAAATGGGTGTAAAGTGGCACCTGTTGCTCCGTTAGGCTACATGTTAGAGCTGCTCTGCAAAAATGTTGTTTTTTTCCCCCACAGCTGCTGCTTCTTAAGTCTTGAAATGGAGCTCCTGAAGGATCTAAAATCACTGAAATAGAGACTGAAGAACAAAAGGATGTGCTGGCAAACATAAACAAATTCCTCTCCTTGTAGAGCCTTTGAGATGTGACAGTTTGACAAGTGGAAACCTCTGGGGAGATGCTTCCCATAACCCAGCAAGACATAAAATATGGGTTGTCAGGAACAGTCTGCGAAGGCCACCGCTGACCAAACATCACAATGTGTGTCAGAGTGTGCAAGGAGATATAAGCTGCATAATGTCACAGTAATGTACCCCTAATCAGTTGTTTTTGTACATTTGTGGCCATCTTTTGTGTCTGTCGAACCTGTTTATTCATCCAGCCATTGCTGCGTATGAGTACACTACCCATACAAGCCTCTAGCAGCTGGCAAAAGGACAAAGTATTTCATAAAAAGGCCATGCTTTTATTCTTAGAGCTAGTATTTAAACTGAGTCTTAAAGATGTTGCTACAAAAATACTTAAATTTGTTGCTACCTTTCACCTTTATTAGCAGAAGGATTGGTAAGGGATGTCTATATAGGTGTAGTTATTCACCAACAAAAATAAAAATGAAACACCCAGATGGAATGGTAGACATAAACTAAAACTGCACGTTTAAAGGTCATGTGACTGCACTGCAGTGATTGAGATGTCAAAACTAAGAGATAATAGCGTTCAAATGAACCCAGGTCAGTAGGGTGTCTCATCCCCTTGGACCTGGAAACGTGTAGCGATCCTTTGCAGAGCAGAGTCATGAAGTCATTGCGCTGGGTCATACTGTTGTGTGAGCTGGTCCCAAGTCATGTTCTATTGGAAAAAGATTGGGGGACCTGGCTGGATATATGAGGACCCTAACATGACAAAGGCTGGTCATCGACACATGTCAGTGTTTCCTGGATCACTACCAGTGATGATCGGTGTTGCTCCACAAGAATGGCAGGATTGGTTCTATCTTCTTGGTGCCACCATGCACACACTCGTTGGTCATTGGAGGTGATAAAGGACTGACATTGAGTCTCTGCTCTTACAAATGGAAAGGTGAACCTGTAGTCTGGCTGATGCCAGTCGTCAAGAACTCCATATTCAGTATGTCAAACAGTAAGAATCTCATTACGATGTTTTGCTGACATCTTTATATTTGGCCATCTCTCTGACCACAGCCCTCCACAAAAAGGCAAAGAGAAAAACCATGCCATGTTTTGAGTCATAAGCCTGAGGGACTGTTAAAGTCTGCTCCCACTCATCCCTGAGGTAAGGGAGGACCAAGTCATCATGGTCTTCATCACCAGTCTCCCTGTGAATCACAAGTTCAGTACTGAAACATCCGGCACTTCAATTTAATAGCGGGAGTCAGAATGTCAGAACAAGCTCATTTTGTGGAAATTATGCATCCTTCCCACACATGGCTTGAAGCAATCCGAGTATTTAGAGTTCTTTCAGAAGTTTTACTCCACTGGAAGAGCAGAAACACAGAAATATGTGGCTGTTAATGGCAAACTAACACATTTTTAATAATAATAATAATAATAATAATAATAATAATAATAATAATAATAAAAACATTGGTTTATGATAAATCTTTGTGAAACAGTCATTTCAGATTAACTCCTGAGGAAATGGAATAAATGAATGAATGTTTTTATTTTACTACAATGACTTTTGACCTTTCCAGCAGGTCTTTCTTTTCTTGCTTCAGTTTTCTCTTGCTGTTGGAAAAAAAACATCTTCAGCCTCCATGTCACTGCTCTCATTCAATAATATTGGTGTCCAACTCCTTAGGAGTAAATCAACCCTTAGACTATGTTCTGAGAATTTCATTTGAACCCCCTTTGGACCATCTTGTGAACAACCGTCAATGTACCCATCTCCTCCTCATCTGTTCGTCAGGAAATGTCGAGTGTTTTTTCTTGAGGCTGGACTTCAGTGAGTGTCTTGATTTCATGGATGGTAAAGTCTTGCAGCCACAGATTCTTCATTTGTCTGCATGAAAAAAAAATGGGATGGGGCAAAATCAAATGTAAACATTGGATGAAACAAGCATGGCAGATAATAATTTTTAGATAATTTTCAACTGTGCAACGACTTCATTATAATATAAATATGAAGTTCATTTAAATCATTATTTGAACAATCACACAAATAAAATTGGATCTAATGTCAATAGCGGGGGAGATGGAGGTGAACCCAGATCGCAGACTCATCTTTTAAACAGAAACTCCATCCATCCATTTTCTTTACCTGCTTCTCCATTTTGGGTCGTGGGTAGCTGGTGCCTATCCCCAGCAGTCACTGTGCAAGAGGCGGGGGACACCCCGGACAGGTCGCAAGTCCATTGCAGGGCCACATATAAACAAACAAGGCAAACAACCATTCACACTCTCACTCACACTTAGGGACAAGAACAAGAACTAAACTAAAACAAGATAAACAAGAAATAACAGAAGCACCACTCAAAAATACTGAAATCCATGACATCTAAGCAAATAATCAAAACTATGCATGAATACCTTCAGTGTATATTCAAATTAAAGTCCTGCTTTTAAGTTACTTTTTGTCAGACCATCGTTTTCTTGTTGTTCTTTTACCTGTTCTGCTCTTGAGGGCTTTTCCCTTATCTAAAGGAAGTGTCTCACTGGGCCACAACTGTTAAGAACTAGTTGGATACACAAAATTGCAAGAAAATTTGCAAATTTTCACTTTGACTCACACATTGCACAAACGTCCAACAAACTTTGCCAGAAGTCTGCAAACATACTGGCAAAAATAAAGCTCTAGTTAGGACTGCAAAACCTAAATTCAGAAGGGTTTGAAATCGGTTCCAACTCTGTGGCGATTATGAGAGAGAGGTTGTCTTACAAAATTTCAGAATATGTTCAGAATTCCAGTGGCACAAGAATGAAGTACTGTGAGTTATACAAAGAAAGAGATCCCCTGCAAATACCATTTTAGAATTTGTTGCTAACAGTTGAAGCCAAATGAGAGACTATTTGGGATTCAAGGCTCTTTCCTGGAATGTGAACCATTTGGCTCAGCTCAACAAAAAGCTCCAAAAACCAAAACTGCTTGTTACTAAGTACTACTTGTGATGGGGAATTCCAACTTTGTCCAACTCTTTAAAAAAAAAAAACGCTGGATCCCAAAAGGCTCCTCATTTATTACTAGTGATGTGTAGTTCGTGAACGAACTGGCTCATAGAAGGAAGAAATGAGGACTGCCTCTTGTCAGCGAGCTTTTGTGCTTGATTTTTTCCTCCCCAACCAATGGCATTGGTCAAAACTGATGTCATGCTGCATGCAACCACTCATTTTACAATTCCAGTCAAATGGATCTTTCCAGTTTTGACTAACAGCATTAGTTAATAAAAGAAATTTACAAAGTGTCTCACAAATTATGAGCTGATATGTAGAGCCTGTGTGTTCACAAACAATATGTCATTGAATAAGGAGCCATTTGGGAGCTGAAAGAAACTGCTCTTTTTGTTGAGCTGAGCCAAATGATTCCGATCCCAGAGCCCAATTCCCATCACTAGTTTAGAAAAATTCCTTCTTATTCTGGCTCCACTATCTGCTTGCCTGCTGCCTCCTTGTGTGCCTGCATTTGAGTCCTTTCCCACCACAGCACATAACTGTCCATTTTATTCCACTCGCATGAAGTCAAGTTGCTCCTGTTTGCATCAGTAGACAACATCTGGCACTGTAACCTCTGTAACCACTGAACTTTCACCGCCAACCTCTGCTGCTTTGTGTAGGAGAGCCAGAAACGTAGGAGATTTGCAGCGAGACTCCGCGGTGTCCAAGACCTCACCTTCAGTCCCCTTCGCTCTCTCCTCAGGCCAGAGCATCCTGTTTTCAGAATCTGCAGATGAAACGGAATATTAACTCGGTGTAGATCACTGCTTCCTCTAACATCCCCTTGCATTTCCTCACCTCCTTCCCTCTATTTCCTTCACTCGGAGATACTGCTGGAAGGCGCAGGAGGATGGTTTGGAGGAAGAAATGTGCATGAGGAATGCTGTGCAGCGGTTAGTGAGATAAGTGGCATTTGTGTTTCCTCCCGTGGCTAATTATGCTATTTATACCCCAGCAGTGGAGGAGACGCTCTGAGCTGCTACACCAAGATTAGTATTTTCTCTAAGATTGTTTATCCTTGTGAAAGTGAGAACAGCACACAGTGCATGCTTTAGGGGTAATAGCTGGGGTTTTGTCTGTTTGTACGTTTGACTACATGGGTATACGTGTCCCAAATGTTTGATGTACTCTAAGATGTAATCAGCTACAGAGAGGTATGACAGATGTCTTCATTTCTGAATGCATCCAATCATTTATTGTAATCTATGAGAAATCGGTCTGTTTGCTCAATAACATGTTAATTTATTCCTGGCATTTAAAAAGGCTTTTCTGCAACAGTTGAAATCTCCTAAAAGTACTGCAGCACAAAGTATTTAGAACACACATGGGCAACATATGGCTCGAGGGCCAGAATAGGGCTTTGGGGTAGTTTCTATGAGGCCGTTGATGTCCTCAGTACCAGGCTGGGAGGAGATTGCGGTGAACCCAATGCGCAGACTCATCTTGTAGTTCCAGGAATAAAAAGTAATTTAAAAATAAAAGGAACAAAAACAAAAAGCTGACGAGGCAGCAAAAATGAAACGAAATACAAAAACATAAACCAAATCCAAAAAGACGCAAACATCAGAGGCAGACACGAGGGGAACCAGACAGCGAGTGAAAACGACAACGGACCAGCGAGTAAATGGAGGACATGGCCGGGTTTTAAAAGCAGAGGGTAACTAGGGGAAGTGGGTTAGTGATTACTAACTAGGAGCAGGTGGAGATGGGCGTGGCAGGTAAACAAGTGATAACAGAGGACAAGTGAATACTGACAGGATACAAAGACACAAGGTGTCAGGTTTTCAGATATACCCAAGCGAGCAGTTCGGCCACAGACAAACGCAGAAGCCAACATGTAACGGGAAGGGAATTTATTTACAGTGTCTGGGAATATATACAGAAAGGGACCGGAACCAGGACCTGAGGAATGGAGAATCAGGTGAGTATGGGTATCGTGGAGGAGAGGAACAGCAGGTATGGCACAGGTAATGTTTCCGTGTGATATTTCTTACTGAGCAGGCAAAGTCCAAAACACGGAAGAGATGACGGGATTGATCCTTGCCCAGTATTGGTCCGATGTGGGTTCCAGAGAGCGAAGTCCAGGTGAGGTGAGTATTTCCCGAGTGCAGGTGAGGTGATGATTGTTAGGACGACTGACCAGTCTTTGGATCCAGGAGGCAGTAGTCGCAAGAACAGGTAGGTTCAGTTGCGCAGGTAAGTACTTCACTAGGCGGCAGGCAGTAGAAAACAGACCAGACTGGTTCCAGATGGCGAGGTATCCTGAACACAGGTTTAGCAGATACAAAAAA
>NC_051448.1:18686829-18709850 GCF_001649575.2 Kryptolebias marmoratus | reverse complement strand
AGTCTCTCACAGGCTCTGCACGTTACCGAATGGTAAACAATGCTCCAGCGCTGATCTGGTCCTCACTGCAGCCTTAAGTACTCCTCCAGGTCCCATCAGCCTGATCAGCCACAGGTGTGAGAGGCGTGGTGATGAGGCGTCCATCACCAGCTCAGGAGACGCCCACCAGGAAGTGCTCACACACACACAAATCACCAATCACCACACAAGGAGCAAAAACAAAACAAGAAGACAACCAATAGACATAGTAAAAGAAACAAAAAACCCAAACTGAAACATGAAGCAAAAATATGAAAACATAACCCCACATCCTTACACTCAGATGAAATAAATAAATCAATAAAAACATATTTTTTATGAAAACTTCAGCTGATTAAAAACAAAGTGTCAGTAAGCTTTGTGGATGTAGATTTTAAACTAAAACAAGCCTCAAGTCTTATTTGCCAGTTTGTAAAGTTAGTTTTTATGCTAGCAGAACCAAATTAAATGGGGGCGAGAAAACAAAAAACTCTGCATGTTACATTTTTTAAGCATGAGCAAACATTTAAACATTTTGTCCCTGGTGGTAATTCACAGATAATATGAGTATTGCTCTGTTCACATGCTTTTTTTGACCAAATAAGTCTCGTAAAAAAAAAATAATAATCTTTTAATAAAAGGGGGAAAAAAGCGTTTAATGTGTCATTCAGCATAACTACCTGGAAGCATATAATTTCCAATTCGTGTGTGGTTCCTTTTATGGTTACAATAAAGTTATTATGTCCTCCTGAAAGAAAATATTGCCCACCATTGGTTTGAAGATAAGCCTGCAGAGATAAGGTTAGGTTTCCATAGGTTGAGGCAGGCAGGAAGACCAATTTTTCCAGGCGGGCACTACGGGAAAATTCAGTGCTAACGTTGGATAGAAGAAATACTTCCAATCCAATGGGTATGTCAACAGTAGGCTGATGTTGCTTCAAGTGTTTCACAAACTCATTTAAATAAGAAACACTGACAAAATCACACTCACTAGGAGATGAACTTTTATCATGGTGGCAATTAATTGCCACTAATAAAGCAACATTCTCATCAACACCAGTACTGAAACCAAATAACACATCTATTCATCCATTCTCTTTACTGGACACCAGTTCTGTACCGAGCCACATAAAGAAAACATTTATTCACTCCCACACTCACATTTAGGGTCAATTTAGCGTTGCTAACTAATCCAAGATGATTGTTTATGGTCTGTGGGAGGAAACCAGAGTGCGATGTCAAACCCGCAACCTTCTCGCTGCGAGGCAGTACTGCTAACCAACTGCTCTGCCATGCAGCCTTACGTTACACACTCAACAATTGTCTGCTAAAATGGTTGTCAAATATCAATAAATGAGCCATAAACAACCGCAGATGTTCACGGGAGTTAAAAACTGCTAGCTTTTTGAACTTCCTGTTGCTGCTAGCTGTGCTACAATGCTAACGCTAGCTTTTATGTAAACAGGAACAAGTGAAGATTTGTTTTTTTTCTGTTATTTTTATTTCTGTCCTCTATTATGAGTGCTAAAGCTAATAATGTTTTTATTTGCATTTCTGCTTTTCTGCTGTTTGTGTAAAGGTACTGCTGAGTTAAGCTAAGGTACAATATTCAAGCCATGTAGCCCCCTACTTCCTGTGTTAATACACCAACCACCACTGGTTGGGTCAATATTAAACCAGTGCTAGTTACTCATGCACCGGTGGTGGAAAATGAAAAGCTTCCACTTATGTGTCGAACCCTGCAAGTCACTGGGAGAGCTACTGGCTGGGAGTATATTATGTGCTGAACCTACTATCACTAAAGCCTAAACGCTTAAATCTCGGACAGAAATGGCTTCCTCTTGTAGTTTTTTGTCAGATTTGAGCTACATGTGGCACATTACTTCCACCAGCTGTAAACAAATGTAATTTATCTTGATTATTTCATGTTTATAGTTTGAGCTTAACCCGTGTTGTAACACACATGACATTATACCAAAATACAAACTGAATGAGATATTTTGTCTTAATCTTAAGGCACGATTTGTCTTTTGTTCCTTGTGTTGGCAGCCTTTCTGACCCATGAGTAGTGATTTTACAATCTGCATGCACACAAAAATGTTAATGTGTTTGCCACTTTTTATTTCAGGGTATCCAAATGCCAGGAAACTGTGACTGTCCTAATGCTAAATGCCTTGAGATTCAAATTATCACCCTGGAACAGTTTGAAGCTGCTTCACTTTGTAGATGTAATGGCTGTTAAAACAGCCCACTTCTTAAGGTAGCATATCTGTGAAGCTCAGCTTCCCTGGGGTTGCCAAACATTGAAGTTTCCTTTGCTTAATTCAGTGTGTGTTATTGAAAAATCCACCTCCCGTCAAAGCACAAACGACAGTAATAAAAATGAATGTGAAAAAAAAAAATTAGAATTCACTTCATCCTCTTGCATGGATCTTGGTAGGTGGTTAGAAGAAGTTGGAAAATGTTCACTGCAAGAGCAGGACGTGAGGAAAATGGCTTGAGGGCATTCAGAATAAATACCCTTCCATGCAAAAAGAAATCGAGGCAGGATTTAAGTAGAAATATCCTACATTTTCAGACCACCAAACCTTTTGGATTGAGACCAGACAAAAGTGCAGCAGATTCATTAAAAATGATCATGTCCATGCAGGTTTTTGTGTTCCCAATATGGCGATCAGAACCAGAAATGATACATACTTGTGACTGCAGCAGATTCATTTGACGTCCCAACTGAACACACGGCACTCAAAAACCAGATGTTAGCTTGTGTAAATGTATTTTTTTTTACCAGTGGGAATGGGCTTCAGACAGATTTATGTTTTTTTCCTTTTGATTAGTGTGAACAACTTGCACTGTGCGGTTTTGACTTCTCTGACTGCACAGCATCATCTATTCATGCTGTGATGTGTTCAGCTTGGAACGTGTGTTTCACAGCATGACAAATAGATCTGTGATTTGAGAACATGTGAATAGTGTCACTTTTTTAAAAAAATCCCATGGCTAATGTGAGATCTGAAAGTCCAAAAAACATATTACACCCTAAAAAGACAATTTTTAACTTGGTTGCTTATATTTTCAAAGTCTAGTCACGTTCCTGATAAAAAAATCTGGTAAACGATAATAAAAGAAGTATAGTTAAAAGATACAATAAGGAATGCACACTTGATATGACCTAAGATTCTGCGGTGGCTACCCGGATGGTGAAGAAACAGGGCTAAAAGCACCTTCTTTTCTTTTGTTTTTTTAAAGCAGAAGCAAGCGATCTCTTCCTCCTCGTCCGGTGACGCTATGACTGAAATTTGTCACGGGAGAATTTTAGGCAATCTGCACGCTCGCATATGAAGTCTCAACCGTCCGCGGATAGTCCACCCAGAGTCCACGCGGCTCAGAGTATGCACAGTATGCCCGGGTATGTGGGGGGGCCTTTACCAATCCTCACCAAGATGGGTGAGGGCATGGACAGAAAGTCCTGTCCAGATGTCATCTGCCTACTGACAAGGACGGCCCTTTTACAGATTCCTTAAGTTTTTCATACATTTCTGAGTTCCCTTGGTCCTCCCTATGTGGGCAAACCACTTTTCGTTTTTTCCTCTTGATCTGCAATGTTGTAATCTACAATGAGGATGTGGACTTTATGACGGACCTCAACATTTGTAGTGTGGAGTGGACCTGAAGCAGGTGATGGTAGCAGGTCATTTCTCTATCTCAGCATTCAGTCATAGATTCTGCAACATAGAGAAGGACTGACAAGACAAGTGGGACATAGGAGTCTAACTCTGATAACCAGCTTTGGTTATCCTTGTCTTGACCTCTTTAACTGAGTTGCCCTCTGACCAGAACAAAGATCCAAGGTAAGAGAATCTAGCTCCCTGATATTCACTACGACAGGCTCCTGTTAACCTGATGCGATGAACCTGGCTTTCTCAACACTAATCTCCATGCATGATGACCACTCACAGAGTCTAGGTTCTTCACTTGACTGGCTTGATCATTGGTAGAACCATTTATAAGGTCTAAATTATTGGTAAAGTGAAGATTGCTGATTACTTATCCTCCCAGTTTTACAGGGGAATCAGTGTCCATCTGTGCGTGTCAGTAATTTCCATAAATTTCTGAAATTCCCGTGAATAGTTTTCAGTTTGAAACATTTGCTAGATTCCCTACCCTAACCTCCCATGGAAAGCAAGCCGAGTGACATCACACTGCACTGTAACTACCTAAAGGCTACATCTTGCTACTAATAATTCATCTGTGTATCAAGGTGCATGTAGCTGATTCATAAAACATACAGTTTAAATGTTTTGTTTGGTTCCAGTTTTCCAAAACAAAGTGTCAAAGTGCAGTTTTGTCTCAATCAGTTCATATCGACTAAGGAACAAAGAAATAGTGAGACTTTAACTAAAAACTCTACACTTAAACATTCCACCAGGATTTAATGATTGTTCATTTCATTGACTGACAAGTGACATGCTCATGCACTTTTTCTAAAAAGTTTCCGCACTATTACTTTGTTTGTCAGAATGCTGCAGCTTCATGCTCTGACTTTATTCTTCATGGTAAATAACTTCACCTACCTTACCACTGTCAGTGTACAAATATACCTCTATTTCTGTGTTTCATTGCAGAAAAAAAAAAAAAATGGAAGTATCACATTTTTAAAAAAAAGGTGACGCTGAAGATTTTTTTTTATCTTTTGAAATACACTGTGCTCTGGAAGAGTGAACAGTATACTTTGCTGTTTTGGGGGATTAAACACTTGGAATCACTGTCACAAAGCTGTGATCTGACATGAGCTCATGTGTCTGCTTACAGAACGGGGCTGATTACTGGCATTAAAGTAGGATTTCACATCCAAATACTCAAGTATTGCTGCTGTGTTACTGAGGCTTCTACATGAGACTCAGCCTTGTAATTAAAATGTATTGGTAGGAAGGGCATTTTCACAAGTAATCATCCCAGTAACGGCTGAGTGATGATCGTAGGATCTTAGAACCTTCTGAATGTCACAGAAATTTGGTTTATTTTTCTTCACGATTTTTTACATTTGTCAATGTCAAACTGGAAAGGCAAAGGTGTGAAAGCGGGATGAGTTGGTCGATTGTAATAAGAGCCCATTCACTATTCCTGAAAGGATTAGTGACACTGGTATTATCTCCTCTACTTGAAATGAAGAGTATCTCCTCTTTCAAAGAACAGTGTAGAATAGCATCAAAGATATTTCTCAAAGGAAAATATGTTCTTGCTCCTTTTACACCCTCTTTTTTTTTTCTTATACCAGCCTTTGATCAAGTTGGTCGAGGTTTACCTCATGCACCGTTTGGAAAAACTCTCACTCTGGATAAGTAAGAAGCCAGCTGAGATTGTCCAAGTATGGCAAAATAAAATAATTTCTGTTCTTTTTTTGTCACAAAATGATTCATAGCTCCGCTCGATGAATGCACAAACTCTGGAAGAAAGGTGACAATTGGAATTTCTTTGCAGTGCTGTGTGAATGTTGGAAACGATGAATCATTAAAAGTGCGGAGCATTAAACCACGATATAAGTCTAATAAGTGGACAACTTGTAGCTAACTATAGTTGTGTGAAAGCTTGAACCTGAAAAAAAAAACTAACCCCAACTCAGGACAGCAAAGGAGCCATTCCATCAAAATCATTTTTGCTTTAAATCCTCCTTTTTCTTGGTTTCTCATTCTGTCAGAAATGGTGTTGAAGGAGTTAGATAATGGATTCTGCTGCAGCTCGCTGTGATAAAAAGACGCCCCAGCTGAGTCATGTGCTCTTATCTGTGGTGTTGAATGTGCAGGACAGATCATCTCACAGCAACAAGAGAGCCCCATTGTCTCAGTTCCCGCTCCGAAAATGAATTCTGATCTGCAATTCCAAAGATACAGAATGGGTTAACGCGGGCAATCTTGAAACAAAAATCCCATTTTTCTCACCAATCCTACAGCAAATTGAATCACGCCACAGTTTTTGTTTCTTTCTCCTGTTTCTTCTCTGGCTTTGTTTTTTTCTTTCTTTCTTTAAATCTCAGTGTTATGGATGAGTTAAGTTTCTCTGTGCCTTTTTTAAAAAAGGAAAAACATGGCCGGGTCCGCTCAGGCTCAGGCGAGCTGAAATTAAAGCAAATCGCTCGTAAAATTAAACTGTAACGTCGTAGCAAACACAAATTCATTTTGTTGTCAGGGCCATAAATTGTGTCTCCCTCAAAAGAGCTACTTTGTTTTTAATCAATCATAGCAGGTGCACAAAACAGAGGCAACTGTGCTTTGAAAGACAATAGGAAAAAAAAAACAAAAAAACAAAACTGAAATTTCTATTTGTTTCTACAATTAAACTTTTGAGCTGCTGATTAGCACTTTTCAATTTTCTCCTATTGCTGCTGCAGCTGCTCTCATCAGCGCCCATATCTGTCTAATATGTCTGTCTCTCTGTCAGGACAGCAGACTTTTAATCTGCAATAAAGTAATTCACTCACAGAAGTATTAGTTACGTCTATTTTGCAAAAACGGTGCTGTAAGTCAAAACCACTTTGCAAATTTCATTTTACTTAGAACATAGAGCAATGTGGAGAGTTGCTAAGCATAATTCTGCCAATGTAAAGGGGTGAAGCCAGAAACTAAAGTGTCACGATTGCCAATGTTACACTTGGCAAAGGCCACAGTAACCCTGAAAGACCTTTTTTAGAGTCAGAATGTGCACCAGTGCTCATGGTGAAGACAGTGTAATGTTTTGTATTATTACTGCCATAGAGCTAACTAGGAACTGTCAGTATTACAATTGCTGCTATTCTCAAAGAGAGAGAGATTCAGATTGCAAGACTTCCGTTAAACTGTAATATGATCGTTCAAATAAATCCCTTAGTTATCTTTTTTTTTTTGAGTCCTGAAAGCTCTTCCAACAGTAATATTATTCTATTTTTTGCTGGAATAATTGTTTAATGTGAAAGTGATGGCTGTGCAAAGGTTTAGAAAGTAGTGTTCACTTGAACTGCTGTGGCATATTTGAGACTGGAGTTGTTTTAAACTGGCAGGAATCCAATTAGAGCTCGCCCGCTTGGACTAGCCGTTAGCTGTTTGATGCAGAAGTCCGCTGCAAAAGTTCTGAACTTTGGCTTCAGGATGTCCTCACTACAGCACCAAAGCATATCATATCATTAGCTTTAAAGAAATCCTCAGGTTTCTTTTTTAAACTATATTATGAATGTTTGTTTTTCCTCTTTATTCATTGTTCAAAGAGCATTAACTTAATTCTTAGTCCTGCTCAATCTTACTTCAATGCTTAGAATCCTAGTAAAAGATCAGGATAGTTCAGATCTTTTTGAAGAGAGGCTCTATGGAAAGGTTATGAATTATTAATATCTTAAGTGTTGGAAATATCTTTTTATAAAGTTGTTTTCACGGGATAATGTACTGTGGATCTCCTTTTTGCCAACTAAAGTGCTACAGCTAGCTGCTGCTTCCTCTACGCTTGCAAATCATTTGAACAACCTAATGACAAGCTAATGGCTAGTTTGAACACAGTCCAGATTACTGCTGTCGTAAAACAGCTCCGATCTTCAAATATTCATAGGGCTTCATACAAATGCTGTACAATAAGCCCTCACATAAATTTTACATGACATACAGTCGTCATTTAGATAGAATTCAATGAATATTTGCAAGCGCAAATAGTGACGGCAGCAGCTAGCTGCAGCACTTCCATTAGCAATAAGGAGATCCACAGTTTATTATCCTGAAAAGACAACTTTATTCTGTTTTGACAGATGGTTATAAAAAAGGAGCTGGTGTCAAAAACTCAGTTCTACAATTCCTCTTTAAGCTAACCTGTTAGCTTATACTCAATTTGTACAGTTCTCACAGTTTTATACAATCTCTCATATAAATGTTAGTAAGAATGCAAAAAGGACTGTTTCATATTTATGTGAATACCTAAAAAAATATATGGGGAAGTTTAAAATGTCAAATAGTTTGGCAAAGAACGGACTATTTTAGCAGGCCAAGCTTCTTTTTGGAAAAGGAGAAACTGCAGAGCAGAAGGTTGATATAGCTTTTGAGCTTAAGCGGTAAAGTCACATTTTAAACCTACTTAAAAGCATTTGACAGCCTTACTAACAGCCTCCAGAGGTCACACACACTCACACACACTCTCTCACACACACACACACACACACAAGTTTAGATTCACTGACTCAAACACAGCCGTCAATCCACACGTTCAGACACACACTTGGCCTTTTTTTTTTTTTTTCGTCCAAGAATGATAAGAATCTGATGAAGGTCGTGAGAAGGATCCCATTCCTAGCAGAGATGAGCCTGCAGATAGTCCTGCGGGCAGATTAGCCCAGTCTGATTCCAGTGCCGCTTCAGTCGTCCCAGTGGTGTCATAGCGGCAGCACTGATGCTATCACATCCAGCCAGCCACTGATGACCCCCGATGTCCATTAAGGATTCCATTTATGTCGGTGCGTGCACAGGAATAGTGCAAAGCTTGCCTCTGCATGTGTGCAATATTAAAGTTTAGAGTGTGCAGGGGCTTATGTTCTTTTTTTTTAACTTCTTAAAGATTGAATAAAACTTGAACTTTTTACGTATTGATTCAACTCAGCTGCTAAGTACAAGCCAAGGTTTCCAGCAGGAATATTGGAATCACGCCTGGGTCAGAACACATCAACACTGGCTGCAGACTTTTCTTAGCTCCCTCCAAACTTCCCAGCCAGCCTTGAACTCGAGAAAAAAAATATCTATAAATATTTCTAAATAATAGCAATAATAAGAAAAACAACTGAATAAAAGTTTGAATAACTGTATCATTACAGCTGTTTAAAAAAAAAAGTCAAAAGCTATTTCCTGTCATCACTGTGAAAATATAAACTTGATAAAATATTTTAACTATAAAAACTGTAAAAGTTTTCATTTTCAGTATCTCATTATTAATCTCCTTCATAAAGGTTATTTCTTTTGTTGCACTATAAAAATGAACGGGCTTAAAAAAACTGTACTTTCTAACCACAGTTAGAAATAAAGATGAAGATAAAGTTTTTTTTGTTTTTTTTACATCATTTAGACTCTTTTCAGTGATTGGCAGGAATTAGCCTGCATTCATGGAGGACTTTAGCAGATACTGTTATAAAAAATAATAATCTTGGAATGCAAACATTTATGTATAAAGATAAATATTAATCTTAAGTAAGTTTTAATGTGGAGATTATGGAGAGATATGTGTGATACAGTTTGTCATCTTTTCAGCATGATAAACCTTTAGGAATGGATTACACCCATACAGAAGACTATTAGAAAAGATTTTTCTGGTATTTATGAACTGGTGAAGGATCATATTTTCATTCTGTACGACTGCAGTGTCAAATCGTGATAATCCTGTTGGTTCTGGTCATCTTCTTTTCTTCCATTGATTATAAACACAGCAAGAGTTTATTTTCCTGAATAACTTTATTAGTCAGCGCTTTAGGCTACTGGTTGTAAAAAAGAAAAGTGCAAATATTACAGTTGCGGTTATAAAAGAAAATTTACCCGCTTTTCAGTTTAGGGTTTTAAATATCAGGACATAATAAAAATGATCAAATTTTTATCAGGTCCTTTTTTCTTTTTTTTCCAAATCTAAACTAAAGTGCACAAAAACAGAACAGATTCCATCATGTCACTATTTACTAAACCTAACTGAGCCAAAATAGAAAAGAAGACTAAGTCCACCCTTGCTGCTGCCTCTAGATTTAAAAAGGAAAGTAGCAGCTGGTATCTGCTAATCATGATCAGTGTGATCGCCTCTGTATAAACAGGAGTTTGGATTAACACAATGCCAAGGTGGAAAGACATTAGCAATGACCTTAAAGAAGCAACTGTTGCTGCTAATCAATCTGAGAAAGGATAACAGCCATTCCAAACATTTTCCAAACAAATCAAAGTTCTTTATTCCACAGAAAGACAGTCCTGTCGAATCTTCCCAAGACTGGATGTTCCAGCAAACTCACCCAGAGGTGAGTGCAACTCTCAGCGAAGTTGCAAAAAGCCCAAAGGCTCCATCTCAGACGCTACAGGCCTCAGTTGGCAGGTTAAGGGTTAACGATCATGATAGGACAACTGGAAACAAACAGAACAAGAATGGCTTGTTTGGAAGGGTTGCAGGAGAACATTGTAAAGTTGTATGAGACTTCTGGAACAATGTCCTTTGGAAAGATGAGACAGAAGCAGAGATGTTTACCTGTAATGCTCAGTGCCGTGCTTGGTGAGAACCAAACGCAGCTCATCAGCTCAAACACTTCATACCAACTGTCAAGCATAGTGGTGGAGGGCTCATCATTTGGGCTCCTTGGAGTCACTGAATCGACCGTGGACTCCTCTGTAGACCAGCTGAAGACTGAAGCAAACTACGTAAATTAAAAAGGACAATGATCCCCAATCAAGCAGCAAATGTACTATAGAATGTTTAATAATAAAAAAAAGAAGAATCAAGGTGTTGCAACGGTCCAGTAAAACTCCTGACCTCATCCTACTGGAAATGCTGTGGTGGGACCTTCGGAGAGCTGAGCAGAAATGAATATCTGCAGTAGTGATGCACGAGTCCTTCACAAATTATTTAAAACGTGTGAGTCATTTCACTGAATTGGGACTCATGATTATTCTCTATTATTTCACTGATACCTCTCTGCTACAAAGTTGACTGCAAAGAAGAGAACAGGCGGGCAGGAAGTCACCATTGTGCGGCTGCTATGATAACTGCATTTAATAAATACGTCAAGCGAACCATTGCGTTAGCCCTGTGGGAATAGCAGCAGCTCTGAATTCTTGTTTCAACTTAACTTAGGACAGTGAGGGAATATGTTATCCAGACAAGTCGTTTGTGACTGTTTGGTTCATCCCATGTTGCACACAGTCTCTGGGAGAGCCCCTCCCTTAGCTGAGCTGAAAGTCTGCAGTTCACTCTTTTTTTTTCCACAATGAAATGCATCAAACCAGTTTCGAATCAGTGATATTAGCAATAAAAAGCAGCGGGAATTGGGTGTGGAACTTGTGTGTGCACATGTGACTAAATCGAATCAGATGACTCAAAAACTTGATTCTTTTTGGTGAGTGATTCATTCATTCATCCATCCATTTTCTTTCACCCGTTTCTCCTTTCGGAGCTGGTGTCTATCTCCAGCAGACACTGTGAGAGAGGCGGGGGACACCCTGGACAGGCTGCAAGTCCATCACAGGGACACAACCAATGGAAACAACCATTCACACTCTCACTCACACCTAGGGACAATTTTAAGAGTTACCAATTAATCCAACATGCCTGTTTTTGGTCTGTGGGAGGAAATTGGAGTAGACCCACGTGAGCACAGGGAGAACATGTAAACTCCACCCAGAGATGCCCCAGGTGAGTACTTTTAGAACCTTCTAAAACCTAGGTAAACTTCCTTTCTCTCATGACTGTGTTTCTGAACCCTTTAAAGTACGAAAAAAGTGAACACATGGCTAAGTTACATCTAACAGCAAAAAAAAGTCCAGGGTAATCAGTAATAGGTTGTTTTTTTTTTTAACCTTGGAATGTGCACCATTTTCCTCTCATTTCATTTTTCAGCTCTATAACGTGTAATCAGAAAAGACATTCAAACATCTTTCGTGACGTTGGACAAAGTGAATCAAAGCAGGAAGACACACTCAATTAAAATCATCCCTTTTTTTAGTCAGACAACAAGATGTGACAAACCCGGGCTTTTCCTTTCTGCTCCGAAGGACTCGTGAATGAGAGTTCAGCTTCACAACCACAGCGAGCATCAAAGAAAAGGTTGTTTTGTTGAAAATGTGATATATTCTGCATCCTTTATTTCGGTTCCCCCCCCCCCCCCCCCCCNCACACACACACACCCGACACACCGAGTGGAACTTTTTCATTTCAGAAATGAAAGACGGCCGTATGTCTCTCCCTGAAGGACGTATTGGCCTCTGAGTGTATCGAATACCAACCCGTACTGGCAGTGCATCAGGCCTTCGCTGAGAAAAACATTCTCTCATAAAGCTTTCGGTTATGAAACCTTCACCTTTTATGTTCATGCAGCTGCAGCGTGGAAGACCCTTTTCAAACTTTGTGATTTAAATTAAAAAACTGAAAAAAATAAAATAAAATCTGCACGGTTTTTTCTGAAGGTTGAAAATATACAGCGAGCCCGTCACTGTCTCCTCATTTCACTTCTTCATGCAAACGTTTACAAGTGAAACTATTGCTCCAATTTTTTGAATAATAGAAACATTCCTAATTTGTGACTAATTGGTTCAGAGTATCGAAAAAGCCACTGTCTAACAATGCCCACTGAGCATTATTAGCAGGTAATCACCTCGGCTGCCAGAATCTTCGGCTTATATCAACTGTACGGATGACAGACAGGGAAAAGTTTTCCCGATGTTTCTATTCCGGTAATTTTCTGACAAAACAACAAATGCTTCAGAGGAACAGAAATGCCTGTTCAGCTTTATAGTTCTTTCTCTTTTCTTTCCCGAGATGGTGTAAACAAGTTGCAAGCAGCTTGTAAAAAGCTGATCAAAACATTGTGATGCATACATGGAAGTTCACAGTTATCACCCTGTGCTTTCAGAGGAATTTCAACTTCAGTCGTGGAGTTGATGCACTGACCTCTGTGTGCCTAAAACTGTGCCAGTCTTAATCATTTTTCTTTGGCAAACTTTATAACTTTGGAGCACATTGTGCACTTTGGAGACAGCTGAAGGTGAAATACAAAGTGTCATGGATTGTATCTCCTTCTCCTGTAGCCTAAAATCTGTAACACTGGCTGAGTTATAGCCAATTTTGTGTTTTCTACAGCCAGTTGGCTGGGGTGGCCATCTTCAAATGGGTCGAGTCCACAAATGAATTAGTTGTAGATGTCAACCCACTGATTACTTTCTGAAAGTTTTGCTGACAGAGTTGATTCCAACAGTTAATGGAGACATTTTGAACACACATGCCCATGCAATCAGTTAGTGCTCAGAAGTTGTGGATCAGTCTCAGCTACTACTACTACTACTACACCCTATTTTAGCTCATTATCTGTAAAGATGACAGAGTTGGAGTCATATTTTGTGTTTGCTAAGATCAGTTGGCTGTGGAAGCCATCTAGAATCAGGCTGACTCCAAAGGTTATTCAGCTGTAGCTGCACATCCAGTTATTTTCAGTCCACTAGTTCACAAGATCTTTTGCTAACAGACAGGCATGATCATAAAAAAACGACCTCTGACATGCATGGCTGCACAGCAGTGCAAATAAATTTTAATGAGAATATGTTCTCTGGTTCTGTTTGTTGTCACCTAATTCTTGTCTTGGTGTTTAAAGGCCCTGGATGTGTGTGTGTGTGTGTGTGTGTGTTTGACGGTGCAGGGTCCTTAATTTCACTGACATTCTGTAGGTCTGTGCTGGTTTGCTGCTTTGGACAGCAGATTGATAAAGTATCTGTTGACAGATTAATGAACTGTCCCAAAGCTCAATTTAGTTACAAAATCTAAACAGTCCAAAGAGCTGACTGACCTACAGACAGTACATCCGTTTTCTCTGTTAGTAAACCCTCTTTATTGCTGCATCTGGTACATTTCTGCAGACAAGAACTAATTATGTTAATTATCTTTTGCCGGTGCCCTTAAAAATTCGAGTGTCCTGAGCAGCCAGCATCTTGTGCTCTGTGCCACACAGGCTACAGCTGACGTTGCACATTAGCAGAAAATGAATTTGGACTGCAGCTTCTTTTAAAAGAAGTAAAAAAAAAAAGAAGAAGAAAAAAAACGACACTACAAAGCGCACATTCAAGGACGAACAATACGTGGCTTCCAGCCAAGCAAGCCGCACATCTGACTCCAACTAACATGCACAGACAGGGAGGGAAGGAACAAGAGCTTCTGGGTGAGAATAGTAATCAGCACCACAAACCCCTTTCCTGACCCCCCGACACCTCACCGACAAAAGTTAGTGATGGTAAGCTGGTGGGGTTTGGGGATGTGAGTCAGGATCTGTCATTTAGCTCTATTAAAAGAAAAAAAAAACATCCACTAAAATCCTCTATGCATGAAGCATACTCATAGTCTCTCCCACATTAATCATCCTGTCAGGGTTTAAATCAAGTACATTTATCATTAATAAACTAGTCGGCGATGGTGATGGCTAGATGAGAAGAAGGCCACGGGTTCACTCATGTGTGGTCTTGGAATTTTAAGCTAATTATTATTTTTTTTTAGAGAGCATCAACAAAGGGAAGACAAGCTGTAATACACATGTTTCTGATTTTGTGTACTATTTAATCGCAGCCGTTAAACTGTCTGCAGGACACAGGTGACATTTGAAAGGAGCTGCCAGGATTCATTCCCCTGATGTCTCAGAACCTTCATCTTGCGGCACATCTATCAAGGAGGTAGTTTAAAATGATAGTCCTAATTTCTTCGAAGTGGGGTTCCGTGGAAAGGTTATGAATAATTAATACCTCACCTGGTGTAGATAGCTCTATGAATGACCTCAGTTTGGGGAAATGAAATTTAAGTCTGACCGGATTTATGAGCTATTGGCTAGTCGGAGCGGTGTCCAAACTGAAGTGGATTGCTGCCATCTTAAAACAGCTCCAGTCTCAAAAAATTCACAAGGCTTTATACATTGCCATCAGTTTTCCAAGGCACGGGTACTTCCACCAACTTCTATGGTTGTTTCCAAACACAAATAACAGCAGCAGCTAGCTGTAGCACTGAATATTATAACATTGCTGTGAGAACATGATGTAATGTGAAACTGACAGCGATGTAAAGGTTTATAAAATTGCTTTCACATGGAGGCTTTGAGTTTCTTTGAGGTTGAAGCTGCTTAAAAATGGAAACATTTTGGTTTAGGCCCCGCTCAGACTAGCTGTTACCGTGTTAATCCGATCAGTCTGAAACTGTCCCTGCAACCTGAGGGCGTTCAAAGAGCCATCTGCAACAGGTAACATATTGTTTTTATCCTTTCAACAGAAACCCACAAAGATCTGAACTTTGAATCACTTCAGGCCAAGATCCGAAGTCTCGTCTTCTCAGATGGTTTCATCACACAACTGTAATAAAAACATGACATTACTTACACTAAGTCTACATTAATGATAAGCCAAAATACAGAAAAAGAGCTAAACTAAAAAAAAAATCCCAAAGAATTATGACTTTTATTTTTATTTTGTTGATATTGTTTACAATTTTCCCTCTATTAACAATTTCAGCACACGGTCAGAATAATACATGATAGACACTGGGGAAAAAAAATCAAAAAACAGTAAAAATGGCTCCATTGTTGTATTGGTTTGTAGCTCACAGTCATAGTGAACATGCTCAAAATAAACCTATGTCATAGTTTACCAAAAGCCCAGAACTTTGAGTCCACACAGATTCACCGAAAATAAAGATTAAAAAAAAAATTTCACTTTGTAAATCATTTTTAAGAAGCTCAGTTTTTCTGTTGGATTAGAGGTGCAAACACAGCAGAGACCCATTTGGTGTAGTGTGGACGACTTTGAATCAGTTTTACTTCTAAATGATACATGCAGGGTTCATTTGTGAAATTCATGGAGAAAACTTTTATCCTTGATGTTTGTGTGTGTGTGTGTGGGCGAACTACGGTTGTTAAGTCCATTACAAGATTAGATAAGAGATTAGAAAGATTAGAAACAGAAAGCTCTCCACAGAAAGAGCAAAAGGAGCCATTAGTTTTTAAAATTTCATATCTGTGACAACATGTTTATACCTTTAGATTTGGAATAGTGTTAGGTAAACTAACATTGTGCAAACGGATGAGTTTTATTTAGTGGAATAAAAACAAATACTCATTTGGACTGAGATGATTTTGTGTTGACTGCGTGAGTGGTTGCAGTGCACCTCGTCTCATAGTGTTTATGCTCCAGGGAAAACCTCCACCTGGACAATAACACCTAAACATTTCTGAAGACCGCCTGCCCGGTAACTCCTTCATGCAGAAGCAAAATGAACCCCAGCAAGAACTGCTTTTATTTTGACATGCAATCATATTCCTCCAGATTTGTATCAAGAGAAATCTGATGGTATCTGTAAGGGAAAAAACAAGGTAGATTCAGAGCAGACCCACTCTAAGACCCACAGAACCTAAAGAATCAGCTGTTCACATTCTGGTACCAGACACCCCAGGACATATTCTGAGTTTATGACCTGACTTGTCAAAAGCTACTTTGGCAGGAAAATGAGAACTCTATGCTAGGCAGATGTTCACTATTAACTGTTAACATTCTTGTGGAGTGATGGATGGATGGATCTTAGATAGCAGGCGGACTACAGTCACCCTCGTTTCAGAATTATCACTGGTCGATGTAGCAGGTAGAGTCTTTAAAATGGTTAGCTTTGAACATAAATGCAGATGCTGTTGCCGACTGCAATACTTGAAATGAAGGTTTGAAGAGGACATCAGTAAAACTGACACACTGTTAAAAAATCTAATCAGGAATGTGGCATAGATTTTTTTTAAAGTGTAATTTTAAGTTGACAGCTCGTTCAGCTGTTTCAGACGTATGAGAAATGGTATGCTTGATGTGCTTCTTGGGAAATCATGTGATGATGTAGTGTCAGTCTCCTAGTTACACTGATGATGGACAGTCTGTTCCCAGTGAGCAACAGCTCAACACTGGACAGGAACATGTTCAACGCTGAGCTCAGTGATGGCCATCATTTAGTCTTTAATATCTCCATCTAAATAGTTAGTATCCTATTAGCAATGACATCAGTCACGAAACACAGAGTAAGGAGAAAGAGGTAAACAGCTTTATCCGGGCTAGGTTAACCAAATGAGTGCCCATTTTTTATAGTTTTTGAGGCGTATAAAACAACTCTTTCTTAAAAATGACATACCTGTTTGAAAGAACGCAACATTAAAAATCTGTACACTTTTGAATTTCACTGATTGTTTAGTTTATTGCTGTTTTCTTAACCAAATAACGCCTGTGTGTTATTACGGGAACGTGTGTGTGCAAAGCATAGACCACGTTTTATGCCAAAAGTGCCGAAGCTGGTAAATATAGCGCTCCGCCTGGCCACCTTCTAGTCAGTAGAAAAGTTTCCTTCCGGAGTGAGTGGGGTAATAGTTTAAAATAGTATAACAGTAAACTAAAAATACTGTAATAGGTATCTGACAGAACATCACTTAAAAAAGGCAAGACTATCTCTTTAAATTAATACTTTTTCTTTTAAAAAAAAAAAAGTTAACAATAAACATCTCTGTTCACATGATTACAATAAAAATGTTGAAACACCCACTCCATGCCACTATGTGGCGAGAACGTCCACATTACCAGCATATCAAAATACCTAAAAAATACATGTTTGGCTTAGCCACAGAATATCCCAAATGTTGTTTTTTCTTTGTTTACAATTCACTCTCAGTTTTAACCATTTCAGCAGATGATTGAGGTTTATTGGCAACAGGATCAGGATAAAATGAGCCAGACACCCATGCTGTGTTACAACAGCTCTGTTGTTTTGGTTTCCAGGGCATAATGGACATATTTGAAACAGCTTGCTAAGATATTGTTTCTGAAAAGCTTTGTTCTTTTTTTAATCTACATGGAGACAACATAAACATCCATCCATCCAACCATTTTCTTCACAACCTTCTCCTTTCTGGGTTGCAGGGAGCTGGTGCCTATCTCTAGCAGGGCGAGAGGTGTGGGACACCCTGGACAGGTCACCAGTCCATCATAGGGACACATAGAGACAGATAACCATTCATGCTCACACGCAGAGACAATTTAGAGTTACCAATGAACCTAACATGCATGTTTTTGGTTTGTTGCAGGAAACCAGAGTACCTAGAGAAAACCCACACATGCATGGAGAGAACATATAAACTCCACCTAGAAAGGCCAAGGCAGACTTCCTAAAAACATTAATTTTGGAAAGCGTTTTAAAAAATGTTAAAAACTGTGTGTGTGTCAGAGAGTGCAAACCCAGCAAAAGAAAATTTGTTTTTTATTTTTATTTTTGACGTAGTGTAGACATGGTCTTAACCTAAAAACTTTAGTTCTAACTACTTAATTTAAACAACACACTAACAAATATATAAAACAATAAGCTTTAAATTGTTATTAATCCTGAGATCCCGGAGAGCACCAACATGGTATTTATTCTGTTTGCTCCTGTTGATTTGTAGTCTAAACATTACTTTTTAAACCACCTTTCATTTGCCAAAAATGACGTTATAACATCAACATGTTAAAAAAAAAAACAATCATTACTTTGTTCAGCTGCGAGGTGTCAAAGAAACAATATTGGTTTTATCTGAAGGTAATTTTCCCAATTACTAACTCACTGGCAGAAGAAATGTGGTCAGAACAAAGATGCAATTACATTTATTGAGTTTTAAGAATATACAGGCTGTGTGCTGACAACACAATGCCGCCGGGTCATTGTAAAGAGTAAAGCTGAATACATACATGTAAAAACATGTCAAATATTTGGCCTAACCTAAGAATTACAACTTGAACTACGCCGCAGATAAATCATGGTGTTATCGTGTGGTTGATGAACGCTGAAAGTTGCCAGGAGCGCTATTAAGAAAGAGGTCTGCCTTTGAGACCCAGGCTACACTCCTCCAGATTATCTTTTAATGGATATATATTTCTTCTTTTGAAAAACAACAAACACAGTCTTTGTTCAGACAAGAAGCAGAAATTCCAACAAAATGCTGAAATACTCATGCCAATCCTCTGGTAGGTGGGGCTAGCACTGATAATCAAATAAAAATGCAAAGCAAAAACATAAGTGTTGCCTAAGATTCTCCTAAAACAATTGTAGCTTGATACCTGTCTTCTCAATGATTAACCTCAGCAGCGCACAATCAAAGTTTAACGACAACAGAGTTGGGACAAAACCATCTGGACACCAAAGAACGGTAAAAACTGCTCCATCGATCTTAAAAATCTCTTAGTCAGCTTTACACAGGTACACCCAAATCTCCACTTTGGAAACTGTTTGTATATATCTTTTTATATTACCAAATATAGTTTGCATGAGGATGAGAAGTGCAAATGCAGCAGATGTTACCCTTTGTGCTCAATTTCTGTGTTAAGCGCAGACAGGACCTACATCTTGAACATGAAGTTTTGGCTAAAATGTAAACACCGAGTTCAGGATAATGACATTTCGTCCAGTTTAGCCCAGTTTTAGTCTACATATATGTGCACCATTCTAGAGGTCCTATAGAGGTATTTTCAACACAACAATGCTCAACTGGTTTCTTGCTTTTGCAGTTTTAGACATTTATTTTTGAATCTTTACTTGCTACAGTCCTGCAAACGTAAAATGACAATAAACAAAACTAGACTTTCAGAAATCGCTGGCGCCCGCTTCAGGGTAAACACTTCCTTGACTTAGAGTGAAATCTTGATAAAAGATTAGGTTAAAAGAAGGCAACAGTTTGTAGCCTGCTGCTGCAGAAATACAACAGGGTTTGAAGAACGGCAGCTTCATAAAGCAGCTGTAACTTTCCTCGTCCGTCAATCAAATTGTAAAAGACAGTCATCAGAGATTTATCCACCAGTTAGGTTTTTAGGTGGGGTCATTTAAAAAGCTATCTACAACAGGTAAGATATTAATTATTCACCTTTCCACTGAACCCCACTTTAACAGAATGAGTTTTAGGTGAAAAGAAAAAAAATGCTATCTTGAACAACTTGGAAACCGCTCCGCACATTTCCAATGCCGACCTCTATTAGCCTATAAAATAGAAAGCGCTCGGGGGGGGAGGAGAGAGATTCAGAGCTGCGAACGACAGCATTTTGACAGAGGACGCTCACTGCATTCCAGCGGGAGTCATTATTTATGCATTAGCGATGTGAAACTAATTGCATTCATCACCAGCTCACAGGAGCCCACAGAGCTGACATGCAATTTCAGTTTAACATACAGTCATTTACACATACCTGCCAAAAGTCCAAAACAACAAGAAGGAAAGAGGGAAAGAAGTCGAGCCAGGGGAGTTGAGGTACTTGAATTGACGTTTTACAACTTTTAAGCAGAGTTTAGTCTAGTTTTCAGAGGTTCTGCGTTAAAGAAAATTAAAGAAAACATTTACAGGCAACATAAATTGCATTAGATGACTGATATTCGAGTAAAAGTAAACTCTGAATCCAAACGGTGCACATTTTTCTCATTATCATTCTGCTGTTTTGTTGGCCTTTGCAGTCACAGAAATATTAATGCTGCGGAACCATCCAAGGTGGAAGTCATTGCCCTTGTTTGCTCAAACAACATTAAACCAGCAAATTAATACAGTGGCAGCTTTGGCAAAGTCAGTATCAGAAGCTTGGCAGACGGGCGCGCGCAGTAGCCTCACATCTCGTCCAAACTAGTTGCCCAGTGCTTCATCTGGGCTGTGGACTGTGTCTGGCAACACTTGTTGGAAACAGAGCGGGGGGGGAAAAAAGACAATAGGATGAAATGTGCTGGCACCAGGAGGGAGCGAGCTTGGCTCCTCGTTTCCACCCCCTCTGTTCCGCTCTCAGCTCCAGCACCCTCCCCATTTCCCTCTGTCTTCCGAACCCACGACTCTCTTCTCCACCCCGGTGCCATTTTGCCTCTTTTCCCTGCTCCCGTCCAGCAGCACAATCTAATCTGAGCAGCTTCAGCCCCACTTTCAGACACCTCACAATGGTGCAAAGAGGGAATGGTGCCCCCGCTGCACTGTAGTTACCGCCACTCTGCTCTGCTGGAGACCGACTTTGATCCTTTAAAGGTTCAAGCAGAGCAAACGGACGCTCCAGATATACCCCTAAACCCCTGAGGCCTGGTGACAAGCAGATCATTTCTATATTAGAGCTCTTTAGAAAAAAAAAAAAAGATAATAAAAAAGGGAGGAAAAAAACAAGCCACAGCATCAATATTTTTAGCGCTGTCATTTTCCAAGGGGAGTTCACTTGACACGAGCTATAATCTAACACTACCTGACACTCAGCGGCAGGACGGGCTGGATAAAGTGAGTGTGGATGGAGAACCATGTAAGCCCTGCAATAACAGCATCCTTTGAAGATTAGAGCGACTGGTGAGCGTAATAAATTGCTCTCCCCGTGTTCCTCGGTGGCGGCGACAGTTGTGGAACATTTGTCAACGACCTCTTTGACAGTGAAATGTTAGGCTTTATTTTGCGGGACGAAAAAGAAGCTCGGTCAAGCTCTCACTTCCAGAAATAACCTGTTGAAATCAGAATATATGTGAGTAGAATAATGTGCTCGCTGCCCAAGATAAACTGCCTGGTGATAAGGACTTATTATTGAGCACGAGAATTATGCAAATATCTCATTTTAAATGCAGGATAGAGAAAGCAAAAATTCGCAAAATTTAAAATTTGCCACAGCACTGAATTCTGGTCCACAATGCACTGAGATTTTCATCTTCTGTCCTGTACAAATGGAGTTTTGGCTCAGAAAATCTTTGATTTTTCAAAAACACTTTCCATCGTGGATGTTTCACATGCAGAGTTTTTCAGAAACAATGACACAGCAGCCTATTTGACACATTCCCAGTATTACTTTGTATCCTAAAAACCAAAACAACAATGAAGCTGTTTTTTTTTTTTCTTTCTCTTGATCCTATCACCATTAAAATTTGATCATGCCCTGAAATCGTTAAAACCTGACTGGAAACTGAAAACAGTATAAAGAACAAACTAACAAAAAAACAAAACAAAAATGAGTTGCAATTTTTTTGGCACGAAGCATTTAATATCCGTGAATAGGTTTCAAAGTGCAGCGCAAACTGTGCTGCTTTCAACCGATTAGCCTCTCAAGACCTCCTCCATCATTTTGTGAACATAGATCAATACATTGGTTTATGTAAACGTAGCAACTTGGCTACTTTCCTCCCTACAACTACTGTTACCTTCGGCTGAACGGCCTTTTGAGTTCATGCTGATGTCATACCTAAACGCTAAACGCATAATCCACAAAGTAGGCGTGATCTTACCTTTAATGGAATGTTTGCTTCAGAGACGCGTGTACTTCGATGGCTGCCATTCATTGTCCTCTTCAGGTAAGGAAGAACGTCTGATGGCACAAATCCACAATTTCCTTCCATCTGGATTTTCTTTTTCTGACAGACTCCTGTAAAAGCACTAACCTTGCTTGTCTCTGCTTCGATCAGTGTGTCCCGTAGCACAGAAATTATCTGTTATTTGGGCCAAGCTATACTCAAAGACGTTCAAAAGATGGCTGTGCAGCTTTGCCCTGCAGGTCGGCGTTTCTCTGTAGCTGACGTCATGTGAAAACTATGACTAGAGTGCTCTTGTGCAGCTGAATCACCATTTTACCAAGAAAACTGACACTGACTACCGAAACAGAGCTTTGAACTGTAAGAGGATGAAACCACCGATTTTTAGAACTGTCGCCAACCCCATTTTATTGTCTTGGAACAGAAGTACTCTCTTTTTCTCAAGACTTTCCTCATGATGTTTGAGGCTTTTGAATGTTTTACAGCATTTTTGAAAGCTGTCACAAAATGAAGACATCTGAAGGAACAATCAAATAGGTCGAGATTCAGACACTGAAGGTATTTGGTGTCTCTACACAAATAGGAGTTTTTTTTACTTATCCTTGTTTTAAATCTAGACATCTAAAAGTATTTGGTTCAGTTTGGGCGTGAACATCTGTGTTAGAATGTTAAAATATCTCATCAGAAAAGCTATTTGTTTGGGTTCAGAAAATCTGCGCAGCATACAAAATTTATTTTAGACTTACCAGCTTTTATTAGCTGCTTACATGGAAATATTTAGCATTGATCATCTGACCTTTTAAAAGTTTAAATGTGACTTTGATTTAACAGTTTAGGAAAACTATGTTCTGCTCAGATTTATACAGGTGCTGGTCATAAAATTAGAATATCATGAAAAAGTAGATTGATTTCAGTAATTCCATTTAAAAAGTGAAACTTGTATATTATATTCATACATTACATACAAACTCATATATTTCAAATGTTTATTTCGTTTAATT